>NC_082706.1:4157338-4204838 GCF_030144855.1 Hypanus sabinus
TGATGATTTTTGCATTGTCCTGTTCCCGGGGGGGGGGGTGGCTATGCTGTTACTCATGTGTCCTCTTGGCCTTGTCGGCAGGACAATATCTCACCAGGAAGATCACGGAGGAGGGTGAGCAGAACAGTCTGGAACTGGCCTTCGTATGGAACAGGAACCAAGCAAAGATGGATGGAAAAGTCCAAAGGGACCACCAGCTGGAATCTCTCAGCGAGATGGTGCAGAGGTGATGGGTCACCCCCAGATCTGTGGTGAATGTGTGATGTTTCAGGGGGTGTGGACACCGGAAAAGGCCAGAGGCAAGATTGGGTGTTTTAACACTGTAGAGGAACAGGGGAATCTTGGTCTCCACCTCTATAGATCCTCCAAAGTCACCGGGCAGGTTGATAGGGTGGTTAAGAAGGCCATGGCCTGTTGACTTTCATCTGTAGGGGATTGAGTTCAACAGCTGTGAGGTCATGTTGCAGCTCTATAAACCTCTGGTTAGGCCACACTTGGAATATTGTGCTCAGTTCCGGTTGCCTCATTGTAGGAAGGATGTGGAAGCTTTAGAGAGGGTGCCGAGGTGACTTACCAGGATGCTGCCTGGACTAGAGAGAATGTCTTATGAAGTTAGGTTGAGCAAGACCCGGCTTTTTGCTTTGGAGAAAAGGAGAATGTGAGGTAACTTGTTACAGATGTACAAGATGATAAGAGGCATAGATAGAGTGGACAACCAGACACTTTTTCCCAGGGTGGAAATAGCTAACACGAAGGGGCATAATTTAAAGTGATTGGAGAGGAGTACAGGGAGGGATGTCAGAGGTAGGTTTTTTACTCAGAGAGCGATGGGTGTGTGAAACCATCTTGGAGCTGGTTAAAAGGTCGGCCCAACATTGTGTACTGTTCTACATTCTATATTGAACCTGCACAGAATGTAGCCTGAGCACAAGTAGAGCAAACTCCAATAATCATGCTCAGAAATCTCCACCGCTCAACATCTAGCTCACTGGCTGTCTTTTCTCACAGCACACCTTTAGATTTACTGTGTTCAAAGGAAAAATTTTACTCTGCTCTATTACACCCCAGGGTGAATGAGAGGTCTGTTGATGTCTCAGCAATAGCAAGTCCAGGGGGAATGTCTGGAGTCACTGGACTGCGGTCACTGTACTGCCCATCTCATCAGGTTGTATTGGTTGTTTATGTGAATGATTCATAACTCACTCGTAAGGCCAGTGATGTTGTGGGAGTGGAACTGGACTCTCTGACGGTGGTGTCTGAAAAGAGGATGCTGTCCAAGTTGCATGCCATCTTGGACAATGTCTCCCATCCACTCCATAATGTACTGGTTAGGCACAGGAGTACGTTCAGCCAGAGACTCATTCCACCGAGATGTAACACTGAGCATCATAGGAAGTCATTCCTACCTGTGGCCATCAAACTTTACAACTCCTCCCTCGGAGTGTCAGACACCCTGAGCCAATAGGCTGGTCCTAGACTAATTTCCACTTGGAATTATTTACTTATTATTATTTTAATTATTTATGGTTTTATATTGCTATATTTCTACACTATTCTTGGTTGGTGCGGCTGTAATGAAACCCAGTTTCCCTCGGGATTAATAAAGTATGTCTGTCTGTCTGTCTGTCTGATGCATTTCACTATACGTTTAATGTACAGTACTGTGCAAAAGTCTTGGATACCCCACCTATATATACTGTAAATGCCAAAGACTTTTGCACAGTGCTGTAGGTGATGAACTTGTACAGCATGGATAACTTTTCATATTTACATAATTTGTCTTCCCTTTGTATATTGGTTGTTTGTCCATCTTTGTTTGTGGTTTTTAATAGATTCTACTGTATTTCTTTGTATCTTCAATAGGTTTCAAAGGTGCATTTAATGTCAGAGAAATGTATACAATATACACCCTGAAATTCCTTTTCTTCGCAAACATCCACGAAAACAGAGGAATGCCCTAAAGAATGAATGACAGTTAAATGTTAAAACCCCAATTCTTCTGTGAATGCCTACAAGAAAATGGATCTCGGGTAGTATATGGTGACATATATGTACTTTGATAATGAATTTACTTTGAAATTAATGAATATGGAAGGATGATGGAAACAGAAATTGTCTACTTTCAGGCCCATGAGGTGGATCCGGTCAGACTAGATGGGCTGAATGGTCTTATCCTATGCCATAGTGATGCTATAATCCTCATACATTGGGAACCAATCCCTGTAGAGTAGGGTTGGTCAGCAGTACCTGCTTCCCTGCCCCTTTCTACCTCCAGGGGTCTTGTTATCCTTGCGATCAGCCACTGGAGCAGCTGACTGGACATCCAACTGTGTTGCTCCTCTGGCCCTCTTCCCACTGGCTCTTTCTTCTTTCCAGACGTGCGGATCTGATTGTGGAAGTTGCCCATCCTCAGATCACAAAGGAATATGGGGAGGAGATCCTCAGACATGCTGATTTCATGGTAAGGCTGAGGGTGTTCGATGGGACACCCATCGGGGACTGTGGTCTGTCTGACCCCATCAACATACCCATGACTGGAGGGTTCCAGCGCCCCATCATTAGGGAGAGCTCCAGGGAGCTTTTGAAAGACAGAGGATGGCAGAGACCAACAGCAAAGTGATTGAGATGGGGAGGAGGGACACAGACAGGTAAAACCAGCAGCGGAACCCAATCGCAAGAAGATATGGTGAAAAAAAATTAAAAACCTGCACAATCTTGGACAATCTGGACAAACCCTAACCATAACCAATCTAAATCTGATCCAACTAGAGCACAAGCAAAATGAATCGAAACAGAGATGGGGTCCACAAAGAGATGAGAACCAGAGAGCAGTTGATCTGCCACAGATGTCTGTGGAAGCCAAGTCATTGGGTATATTTAAAGCAGAGGTTTAACCTGATCAGTCATGGTGTCAAAGGTTACAGGGAGAAGGCAGGAGAAAGGGGATTATAAATCAGCCGTGATGGGATGACAGAGCAGACTCAACTCAATGTGTCGAATGACTTTGTGCTGCTCCTATGCCATGGTCCTACGGACTCTGCCAGTGCTGACATGAGGATTTGGGAGGAGGGGTGGCAAGGTGGTGCTGGGGGGGGGGGATCACTCAGGGAAGGCAGGGTGCCCATGATTGAATAACACTTCCCCCAGGTTGGCTCTCCCACTGCGTTTGCTGAGCAGCCAGTTGAAGCCAAGTGTCGTGAGGCAGCGAGAAGGCACGGACATACCCTCTACGTACCCAGTGGAGCACTGTGGGGGGGAGAGGACATCCAGAAAATGGCCGACAGCAAGACTCTGAAGGTCAGGAACGCGTGGAGCGCATGCGGGGGGAGGAGGGGACAAGGCGGGGAGGGAGAAGGAGTGGGGTAGAGAACGTTTGTGGTTAGGTCTAGGGTAGAGTGGTACTGAGGATGGGGTGGGGTTAGAGACGAGGTGCTGATGACCTGATTCTGATTTGGGGAAACGATACACCAGATGTGCAATCACGGCAACAGGTGAGATGGGAGGTGGAAGACCCTGAACCAGACCTTGAGAAGCCCCCTTCCCCAGATATGCACTCAGAATCTCACTGCCAAGGGTGGTAGATGAACGTGCAGTACCTTTGCAGATCGGCAGGGATGATGTTGTAGGCATCACGGGATCATGGCTGAAAGATTATAGCTAGGAGCTTGATGTCCAAGGATACACATTGTATTGAAAGAACAGGCAGGAAGTCAGAGGAGGTGGGGTGGCTCTGTTGGTAAAAAATGAAATCAAATCATTAGAAAGAGCTGACATTGGGTTGGAAGGTGTTGAATCATTGTGGATAGAGCTAAGGAACTGCAAAGGTAAGAAGTCCCTGATGGGAGTTGTATACAGACACTCAATCAGTTGTAAGGATGCAACCTACAAGTTACAACAGGAGATAGAAAATACCAACGGGGCAATGTTACAATCGTCATGGGGATTTCAATATGCCCGTAGATTGGTGCTGGATCCCAGGAGAGGCAATCTCTAGAGTGCTCCCAAGATGGTTTCTCTGAGCAGCTCGTGGTTCGGCCCGCTAGAGGATCAGCTCTTCGGGACTGGACGTTGTGCAATGAACCGGAATTGATCAGACAGCTTGAGGAGAACGTGGTCATAATATGATTGAATTCTCCCTGCAGTTTGAGAAGGGGAAGATAAAGTCGGATGTGTCAGTATTACAGTGGGTAAAGGGAATTACGGAGACGTGAGAGAGGAGTTGGCCAGGTTCGATTGGAAAAGGACAATGGCAGGGCTGACAACAGAGCAGCAATGGCTGGGATTTCTGGAAGCAATTTCGAAGCCTCAGGATTCTAAAGAGGAAGACGTATTCCAAGGGCAAGATGACACAACCATGACTAACAAGAGAATTCAAAGCCAACATAAAAGACAAAAATTAGTGTGAAGTTAGAGGATTGGGAAGCATTTAAAAACCAACAGAAGGCAACCCTCCTGACAAAGTAATTAAGGTGGTAAAGATAGAATAAAAAAAAAGCAAGCTAGCCAATAATACTGAAGTGGATACCAAAAGTTTCTTCAGATACATAAAGTGTAAAAGAGAGGCGAGCGCAGTTATCAGACCACTAGAAAATGATGTTAGAGAAGTAGAAATGGGGGACAACAAAATCACAGATGAACTGAATAACTATTTTGCATCAGTCGTCACTGTGGAAAACACTAGCAGTATTGTGGAAATTCCAGGAGTCAGGGGTCATGAAGTGTGTGAAGTTACCATAACCAGAGAGAAGGTTCTTGGGAAACTGAACGATCTGAAGGTGGATAAGTCACCTGGACCAGACGGTGTATACTCCAGGGTTCTGAAAGAGGTGGCTGAAGAGATTGTGGAGGTATTAGCAATGATCTTTCAAGAATCACTGTATTTTGGAATGGTTCCAGAAGACTAGAAAATTGCAAATGTCACTCCACTCTTCAAGAAGGGAGAGAGGCAGAAGAAAGGAAACTATAGGCCAGGTAGTCTGACCTCAGTGGCTGGAAAGATGTTGCAGTTGATTGTTAAGGATGAAGCCTCAGTGTACTTGGAGGTACATGATAAAATAGGCCATAGGTTTTCTCAAGGGGAAATCTTGCCTGACATATTAATAGACGATAGACAATAGGTGCAGAAGTAGACCATTCGGCCCTTCGAGCCTGCACCGCCATTTTGAGATCATGGCTGATCATCTACTATCAATACCCGGTTCCTGCCTTGTCCCCATATCCCTTGATTCCCCTATCCATAAGATACCTATCTAGCTCTTTCTTGAAAGCATCCAGAGAATTGGCCTCCACTGCCTTCCGAGGCAGTGCATTCCAGACCCCAACAACTCTCTGGGAGAAGAAGTTTTTCCTTAACTCTGTCCTAAATGACCTACCCCTTATTCTTAAACCATGCCCTCTGGTACTGGACTCTCCCAGCATCTGGAACATACTTCCTGCCTCTATCTTGTCCAATCCCTTAATAATCTTATATGTTTCAATCAGATCCCCTCTCAATCTCCTTAATTCCAGCTTGTACAAGCCCAGTCTCTCTAACCTCTCTGCGTAAGACAGTCCAGACATCCCAGGAATTAACCTCGTGAATCTACGCTGCACTTCCTCTACAGCCAGGATGTCCTTCCTTAACCCTGGAGACCAAAGCTGTACTCAATACTCCAGGTGTGGTCTCACCAGGGCCCTGTACAAATGCAAGAGGATTTCCTTGCTCTTGTACTCAATTCCCTTTGTAATAAAGGCCAACATTCCATTAGCCTTCTTCACTGCCTGCTGCACTTGCTCATTCACCTTCAGTGACTGATGAACAAGGACTCCTAGATCTCTTTGTATTTCTCCCTTACCTAACTTTACACCGTTCAGATAATAATCTGCCTTCCTGTTCTTACTCCCAAAGTGGATAACCTCACACTAATTCACATTAAACGTCATCTGCCAAGTATCTGCCCACTCACCCAGCCTATCCAAGTCACACACTTGGAATTCTTTGAAGAAATTACAAGCAGGATAGATAAAGGAGAATCGGTTGATGTTATGTACTTGGATTTTCAGAAGGCCTTTGACAAGGTGCCACACATGAGGCTGCTTAACAAGCTAAGAGCCCACGGTATTACAGGAAAGATTCTAGTATGGATAAAGCAGTAGCTGATTGGCAGAAGGCAAAGAATGGCAGCAAAGGGAGCCTTTTCTGACCAGCTGCTAGTGTCTAGTGATGCTTCACAGGGGTATGTGTTGGGACCAATTCTTTTTACGTTATATGTCAATGATTTGGATGATGGAATTGATGGCTTTGTTGCAAAGTTTGCTGATTATATGAAGACAGGTGGAGGGGCAGGTAGTTTTGTGGATGTAGAGAGGCTAAAGAAGAGTTTAGACAGATTAGGAGAATCAGCAGATGGAATACAGTGTCAGGAGGTGTATGGTCATGCACGTTGGTAGAAGAAATGGAAAGGTTGATTACTTTCTAAATGGAGAGAAAATACACAAAACTGAGGCACAAAGGGACGAGAGTTCTTGTGAATTACCTGTGGTGAGGAAGGCAAATGCATCGTTAGCATTCGTTTCAAGAAGACTAGAATATAAAAGCAAGGATGTAATGTTGAAATTTGATAAAGCACTGGTGAGGCTTCACTTGGAGTATTGTGAGCAGGTTTGGGCCCCTGATCTAAGAAAGGATGTGGTGAAACTGGAGAGGGTTCAAAAGAAGTTCATGAAAATGATCGCAGGATTAAATGGCTTGTCTTTGAACACTGTTTGATGGTTCTGTATCTGTATTTGCTGGAGTTCAGAAGAATGAAGGGTGACCTCATTGAAACCTATCGAATGGTGAAAGACCTTGATAGGGAGGATGTGGAGAGGATGCTTCCTGTGGTGGGAGAGTCTAAGACCAGAGGACACAGCCTCAGAATAGAGAGGTGTCCTCTTAGGATGGAGATGAGAAGGAATTTCTTTAGCCAGAGAGTGGTGAATCTGCAGAATTCTTTGCCACAGGCAGCTGTGGAGGCCGAGTCTTTACAAGTCTTATGTATATTTAAGGCAGTTGATAGATTCTTGAATGGTCAGGACATGAAGGGATATGGGGAGAGGGCAGGAGATTGGGCTGAGGGGAAAATTAAATCAGCCAGAACAGACTCGATGGGCCAAATGGCCTAATTCTGCTTATGGTTTTATGATAGCTATTACAGTTCGAGGTGTCAGAGTTTAATTTCAATGTCCTCTGTAAGGAGTTTATACATTCTCCCCATGACTGTGTGGGTTTCCTCTGGGTGCTCTGGTTTTCTCCCACAGTCCAAAGAGGAACTAGTTAGTAGTGTAAATGCCCCACGATTAGGCTGGGGCTAAATCAGTGCTGCAGCTCATTGGGCTGGAAGAGCCAGTACCAAACTGTAACTCTAAATATTAAAAGAAATTTTCCCCTTCCGCCCAGGGACTGAAGGTGACGATGATCAAGCACCCAGACAGCTTCAGGCTGGTGGGCCACCTCGAGGAGCTGAAGGAGAAGGGGAGGGGCGAGTGGACAGTGCTGTACCAGGGCCCCGTGAGGGATCTGTGCCCGCTGGCACCCAACAACGTCAACACCATGGCTGCTGCCGCTCTGGCTGCCCACAACCTGGGCTTCGATCAGGTGCAGGGCTGCCTGGTTGCCGACCCCAGGTGAGTACAACGTAGGGAGAGCTTGTTCTTCTGTGCTCTGGTGGGAAGCAGGGCCTAGGCAGGAGCCTGCGTGGGCGAAGTGAGCAGAGTGCGGGATGGTTGATTGAGACGTGGGCAGCAGCGTTTCAGAGGAAATCACGGAGGCTGGTTCAGTACGAGAGTCCTGACCATCATCACTGTTGCTGCGTTCCCCTTCCCACTTCTACCTTCTGTACAAAGGAGGAGATTCCAGTGAAATCCTCCCTCGCTGGAACAATTAAACATACAACACAGAACTCTACAGTACTTTAGTGTTCTCGTGCAGCGTGTAGAAACTCTGATCTAAACACCAAGTTAAACCGTAGCCAATGAGGACAGGATCGCAGTAAGATTAACCACTTACTGTTGACTCTTCCACAATGATGTATGGTGAAAATTGTTGATAAAACAATTCAAAATATATACAGTATTTGTTTCCTTCTTGGCATCACATTTGCATCATAAATACTTGTAAAACTACAAACCATATTACATTAAGGTCTCATTAAAGTACAACTTACAGTCACAATCTACCTAGGCCATCAACAGCTTTAAATACACTTCAACACAAACTTTCCAGCAATACTTTCAATAGCACAAGAAAGTAAACTTTATCAGCTGTCATTTCTTTTAACAGAATCAGCGTTTACTTCAACATATCAGCTGTCATATGAACTTACGACGTTGCTTCTGTGATGTTTCTTAGTGTGTAGAAATGGAACTTTTCTCACGTTGCTCCTGCACACACAAGCCCCTGCCTTCCCGTTTCTCCAAACCGGTATTTACTCACAAGACGCAGTGAAACCGTGTGTGATGTCATCGCATGCCGCGATACATCACAGATAATGAATTTACCTTCAACAACTGCAACGTAGTTATCAACCTTAACTAGAAAATAATTAAAATGAATTATTCAAAGTGAAAATGTAATAAAGCTAAATAAATGCCTCGAGGGCAACACAAACACAGTACAGGCCCTTCACCCCTCTGTGTTGTGCTGCCACTTTAACCTCCTCCAAAACAATCTAACCCTTCCCTCCTCTGTCACTCTCCAGTTTTCAATCATCCACATGCCTATCTAACAATCTCTTAAATGTGTCTGCCTCTACCACCCCCACCCCCTCCACCCAGCAGGGCATTCCACACACCCACCACTCTCAGTGTTAAAAAAAACTTACCTCTCTCTCCCTCTCTAGATTTTCCTCCAATCACCCTAAAATGATGCCCCTTTCATCAGCCACTTCCGCCCGGAAAGCGTTAACGATGTTACCCAAATCAGCCGCATACGACGAGGATTTTCTGCACACTCTCTGGGTGTTCTAGGACAGTGCGCCAAAGCTGATAGCAAGGAGTGATTATGGTGGGTCTGATGGGGTGGGGGATGTTCCACACTGGTCTGGTAGTCATTTGCTCTTTGACCCCACAGTTTAACGGACTGGCACGTGGTGGACATCGAGCTGAGAGGCCCAGTTGATGAAGCCACAGGTCACCAATTCACAGTGAAGAGCACACGAAGGAACCCCTCCTCACCGGGAGCAGTGACAGGGGCTGCCACCTACGCCTCATTCTGGAGTAGTCTGCTGAGTAAGCACCAGTCTGCATCTCTACCTCAATACGCCAAGGCCAGACAGTCCAGTCACTGGCCGGGCCCGAATAAGTGCCAATCTATGCCCCCCCACCCACCAACAGGCCAGAGCGAGACAGTCCAGTTACTGACCAGGCCCGAGTATTACCAATCTGTGCCCCCCAGCCCTTCAGCAGGCCAAGGTCCAAAAGTCCAGTCACTGACCGGGCCTGAGTATTACCAATCTGTGTCTCTACCTCAATACACCAAGGCCAGACAGTCCAGTCACTGGCCGGGCCTGAGTATTACCAATCTGTGCTTCTACCTCAATATGCCAAGGCCAGACAGTCCAGTCACTGGCCGGGCCTGAGTATTACCAATCTGTGTCTCTACCTCAATACGCCAAGGCCAGACAGTCCAGTCACTGGCCGGGCCTGAGTATTACCAATCTGTGTCTCTACCTCAATACGCCAAGGCCAGACAGTCCAGTCACTGGCCGGGCCCGAGTATTACCAATCTGTGTCTCTACCTCAATACGCCAAGGCCAGACAGTCCAATCACTGGCCAGGCCCGAATAAGTACCAATCTATGCCCCCCACCAACAGGCCAGAGCGAGACAGTCCAGTTACTGACCGGGCCTGAGTATTACCAATCTGTGTCTCTACCTCAATACACCAAGGCCAGACAGTCCAGTCTCTGGCCGGGCCTGAGTATTACCAATCTGTGCTTCTACCTCAATATGCCAAGGCCAGACAGTCCAGTCACTGGCCGGGCCTGAGTATTACCAATCTGTGTCTCTACCTCAATACGCCAAGGCCAGACAGTCCAGTCACTGACCAGGCCCGAGTATTACCAATCTGTGCCCCCCACCCCTTCAGCAGGCCAAGGTCCAAAAGTCCAGTCACTGACCGGGCCTGAGTATTACCAATCTGTGTCTCTACCTCAATACACCAAGGCCAGACAGTCCAGTCACTGGCCGGGCCTGAGTATTACCAATCTGTGCTTCTACCTCAATATGCCAAGGCCAGACAGTCCAGTCACTGGCCGGGCCTGAGTATTACCAATCTGTGTCTCTACCTCAATACGCCAAGGCCAGACAGTCCAGTCACTGGCCGGGCCTGAGTATTACCAATCTGTGTCTCTACCTCAATACGCCAAGGCCAGACAGTCCAGTCACTGGCCGGGCCCGAGTATTACCAATCTGTGTCTCTACCTCAATACACCAAGGCCAGACAGTCCAGTCTCTGGCCGGGCCTGAGTATTACCAATCTGTGCTTCTACCTCAATATGCCAAGGCCAGACAGTCCAGTCACTGGCCGGGCCTGAGTATTACCAATCTGTGTCTCTACCTCAATACGCCAAGGCCAGACAGTCCAGTCACTGGCCGGGCCTGAGTATTACCAATCTGTGTCTCTACCTCAATACGCCAAGGCCAGACAGTCCAGTCACTGGCCGGGCCCGAGTATTACCAATCTGTGTCTCTACCTCAATACGCCAAGGCCAGACAGTCCAATCACTGGCCAGGCCCGAATAAGTACCAATCTATGCCCCCCACCAACAGGCCAGAGCGAGACAGTCCAGTTACTGACCGGGCCTGAGTATTACCAATCTGTGTCTCTACCACAATACGCCAAGGCCAGACAGTCCAGTCACTGGCCGGGCCCGAATAAGTACCAATCTATGCCCCCCACCAACAGGCCAGAGCGAGACAGTCCAGTTACTGACCGGGCCTGAGTATTACCAATCTGTGTCTTTACCTCAATATGCCAAGGCCAGACAGTCCAGTCACTGACCAGGCCCGAGTATTACCAATCTGTGTCTCTACCTCAATACGCCAAGGCCAGACAGTCCAGTCACTGGCCGGGCCTGAGTATTACCAATCTGTGTCTTTACCTCAATATGCCAAGGCCAGACAGTCCAGTCACTGGCCGGGCCTGAGTATTACCAATCTGTGTCTTTACCTCAATACGCCAAGGCCAGACAGTCCAGTCACTGACCGGGCCCGAGTACTACCAATCTGTGTCTTTACCTCAATATGCCAAGGCCAGACAGTCCAGTCACTGACCGGGCCCGAGTATTACCAATCTGTGTCTTTACCTCAATACGCCAAGGCCAGACAGTCCAGTCAGTCCAGTCACTGACCGGGCCCGAGTATTACCAATCTGTGTCTTTACCTCAATATGCCAAGGCCAGACAGTCCAGTTACTGACCGGGCCTGAGTATTACCAATCTGTGTCTCTACCACAATACGCCAAGGCCAGACAGTCCAGTCACTGGCCGGGCCCGAATAAGTACCAATCTATGCCCCCCACCAACAGGCCAGAGCGAGACAGTCCAGTTACTGACCGGGCCTGAGTATTACCAATCTGTGTCTTTACCTCAATATGCCAAGGCCAGACAGTCCAGTCACTGACCAGGCCCGAGTATTACCAATCTGTGTCTCTACCTCAATACGCCAAGGCCAGACAGTCCAGTCACTGGCCGGGCCTGAGTATTACCAATCTGTGTCTTTACCTCAATATGCCAAGGCCAGACAGTCCAGTCACTGGCCGGGCCTGAGTATTACCAATCTGTGTCTTTACCTCAATACGCCAAGGCCAGACAGTCCAGTCACTGACCGGGCCCGAGTACTACCAATCTGTGTCTTTACCTCAATATGCCAAGGCCAGACAGTCCAGTCACTGACCGGGCCCGAGTATTACCAATCTGTGTCTTTACCTCAATACGCCAAGGCCAGACAGTCCAGTCAGTCCAGTCACTGACCGGGCCCGAGTATTACCAATCTGTGTCTTTACCTCAATATGCCAAGGCCAGACAGTCCAGTCACTGACCGGGCCTGAGTATTACCAATCTGTGTCTTTACCTCAATATGCCAAGGCCAGACAGTCCAGTCACTGACCGGGCCCGAGTATTACCAATCTGTGTCTCTACCTCAATACGCCAAGGCCAGACAGTCCAGTCACTGGCTGGGCTCGAATAAGTACCAATCTATGCCCCCCACCAACAGGCCAGAGTGCGACAGTCCAGTCACTGACCGGGCCTGAGTATTACCAATCTGTGTCTTTACCTCAATATGCCAAGGCCAGACAGTCCAGTCACTGGCCGGGCCTGAGTATTACCAATCTGTGTCTTTACCTCAATATGCCAAGGCCAGACAGTCCAGTCACTGACCGGGCCCGAGTACTACCAATCTGTGTCTTTACCTCAATATGCCAAGGCCAGACAGTCCAGTCACTGACCGGGCCTGAGTATTACCAATCTGTGTCTCTACCTCAATATGCCAAGGCCAGACTGTCCAGTCACTGACCGGGCCTGAGTATTACCAATCTGTGTCTTTACCTCAATATGCCAAGGCCAGACAGTCCAGTCACTGGCCGGGCCTGAGTATTACCAATCTGTGTCTTTACCTCAATATGCCAAGGCCAGACAGTCCAGTCACTGGCCGGGCCCGAGTATTACCAATCTGTGTCTTTACCTCAATATGCCAAGGCCAGACAGTCCAGTCACTGGCCGGGCCCGAGTATTACCAATCTGTGTCTTTACCTCAATATGCCAAGGCCAGACAGTCCAGTCACTGGCCGGGCCCGAGTATTACCAATCTGTGTCTTTACCTCAATATGCCAAGGCCAGACAGTCCAGTCACTGGCCGGGCCCGAGTATTACCAATCTGTGTCTTTACCTCAATATGCCAAGGCCAGACAGTCCAGTCACTGGCCGGGCCCGAGTACTACCAATCTGTGTCTTTACCTCAATATGCCAAGGCCAGACAGTCCAGTCACTGGCCGGGCCTGAGTATTACCAATCTGTGTCTTCACCTCAATATGCCAAGGCCAGACAGTCCAGTCACTGGCCGGGCCCGAGTATTACCAATCTGTGTCTCTACCTCAATACGCCAAGGCCAGACAGTCCAGTCACTGACCGGGCCTGCCGATCATGTTACATCTTTAGCCACTGGAACCAGAGAACAGGCATTTGATCCACCACATTGAGACGACCCTTTAACCTGGAGGTGAGGAGGGGAGTTTCTTTAGCCAGAGGGTGGTGAATCTGTGGAGTTTGTTGCTACTGACAGCTGTGGAGGCCAAGTCACTGAGTAGATTTAAAGCAGAGGCTGATACCTTCCTGATCAGTCAGGGTGTCAAAGGTTACAGGGAGAAGGCAGGAAGATGGGGTTGGGAGGGAAAATAAACCAGGGGTGATGGAATGGTGGAGCAGATCGATGGGTCGAGTGGCCTAATTCTGCTCCGATGTGCTATGGTCTATTGGAGAGCAGAGAAAATGCTAAGGAACTCCGGTTCTGTCAGACCTGATAGCGACTCCCCATTCCTGCCTAGTGTTATCCCGTCCATTAACCCCCCTCCCTGATGGTCACCAAGTTATAAACCAATTGAGCAGTTCCCCAGCAGTTCCCCCCCCCCCGCAAAAAAAGTCAGGGAACAGGGGCAACATAGACCACTCGGCCCCTGGATTCCGCCCTGCTATTCACCATGTCTCCGCCGATCTAGACTACCCGCTTGCTCCAGTTCCCCGAACACCTAACTCCCCGTTTCCCTGTCCCCGGGGCGACCCCGGGCCTCTTCTCACCGGTACCCCCTCCGGGCTCCAGGTCCTGGTCCCCAAGACCCGGACACGGGTTCCAAAACCATCCGGTTCCCCTCCCCAGGACCAATCGGCCCCTCCAGTCCCTGCTGGGAACGGAATCGCTGCTCCGCGTCCCAGCGGAAAACGAAGCAGGCTCAGTTCGTGGAACCGGTCAAGGGATTTTTTTTAAATTGAAGATAAATTGTTGTTAAAGCGGCTGTTTAAAGCACGAACGTCTCGGGTCATGCAGAGCAGATGGAGCGTTTTCTCTGCCGCTCCGAATTGTGGGAATACGACCCGCCTTAATTGCGTTCCCTTTATCGTCATGTGTTGTTACATTCCACTGATTTGAAGTCAGTGAACTCTGTTACTGCATCCTGATAAATCAATCAGACTAGACCGTTGTATTCCTAGACTGTCCCATCAAATAGGGTTATTTTACCCACCGGGCTATTTTACTTCCTTTCCGTGCAAATATTTAATTGCTAACGTCCTCACTTTATTGTTCTTCCTCAGACTGCAAAGGTCACGGGGGAAAACTCTGTCTCTGCTGATGATCCGTCCCAACCAAACATTATGGAAGACTGCGTCAGCGTTTAGAACTTAAGCGAGTGATACGACATTGTAGGAAACCATAATTCCTCACACAAACAATAAAATCGCGATCTATATTATTTGTGTCACGTCTGGAGTCTCTTTTTGGGGGAGGGCGGCAAGCACCTCGTGCAACCAGGGCACTGGTTGACTGGTTTACAATCGGGTTCATGATCACAAAATGGCAATCGAGACAAACCAGGAAATTCTAGGCAGGTCAGCTTGTATCAGTGATATATTGTAGAAGATGTTTAAGGATAGGAAAGTTCAAAGTAAGTTTGTTATCAAAGTACATATATGTCACCATATAGAACCCTCAGATAATTTCTTGCGGGCGTACTCAATAAATCCAATGACCACAATAGAATCAATGAAAGACTGCACCAACAGGGCAGACAACAAACTGTACAAATACAAACAGAGGGGTAATAACTGTTCCTAAACCTGGTGGTGTGAGTCCTGAGGTTCCTGTATCTTCTTCCTGACGGCAGCAGTAAGAAGAGAGCATATCCTGGATGGTGGGGTTTCTTGACGATGAATGCCGCTGTCCTGCGATGATGCTTCCTGTAGATGAGCTCAATGGTGGGGCTGGGCTGTATCCAATACTTTTTGTAGGGTTTTCCAGGGCATTTGGGGTTTCAATACCAGGCTGTGATGCAGCCAGTCAATATACCCTCCACTGTTCATTGATAGAAGTTTTAGATGCTATGCCAAATCTTCACAAACTTCTAAGGGTTAAAGGCGCTGCCGTGCTTTCTTCATAATTGCACATGTGCTGGGCCCAGGAATGTACAGTTGCTCCACCTCTGATTCCCTGATGAGGACTGGCACATCGAATTCTGTTCTCCTTCTCCCGAAGTCCCTGGTTTTGCCAACATTGAGTGAGAGGTGGTTGTTGTGGCACCACTCAGTCAGATTTTCAATCTCCCTCTGAAATGCCAATTCATCACCACCTTTGAATTAGCCTACAACAAATCAGAGGTGTTGTCAGCAAACTTAAATATGGCATTGGAGCCAGACCTGTTTGAGTACAGACTTATCACTGGAAACGTCCTGTCTCTCAGACGTGATTAGAACTTTGATGATCGACAAGGACAGGACAGTGGATGTTGTCTACCTAGACTTCAGTAAAGCTTTCAACAAAGTCTCTCATATTAGGCTGATGCAAAATGTAATGAGCTCTTTGGGAACGTGCGGGGCACCGAAGAACATTGGGCTCCAAGGCCTTTAGAGCACCTGAACTGGTTACTTGTTGTTTAATGAGAGTCGTTAATCATTTAGAGCTCCTTGTAACAAGTCTCCTGATGTTTCTGTTTAAGCTGATTAAGTTTACTTTGATAGGTTCAGGGATTCCGTGTTACTTGTATTATTGAAGTGTATGCCCGATTAGCACTAATTGCGGAGGCCTAGTCTTGAGAATGTTATTTTTCACGGTGTTGCTCAGCCAAGCCACTGATGTTCTTTTGGAATTATTATGACTGAACTCTCATTGCCATCTCTACATCAGAGTCTGTCTTTCCTCTGCACCTGGGTTCCAATCATGCCAGCACACATTGTGACACAGTTGGGATCCACGGAGACTAGGTGAATAGGATTAAAGTTGGCTTGGACATAGAAGGCAGAGTGCACTGGTGGGGAGGTGTTATTCTAACTGGGGGCCCTGTGATAAGTGGTGTACTACAGGGACCAGTACTGGGACCTCTGTGATTTGCACAAAAATGGAGGTGGAATAACTAATAGCATCGACTGAAATGTGTATGGTGAGGAAGATTGTCAAAGGATTCAGCACAACATAGATGTGTTGAAACGTGGGTAGAATCAGCGCACGGTCCAGCAAAGGGCACAAATGATTGTCTTGGATGTTTTATTGTGATTGCAAGACCCGGAGGGACACCAGTAATGCAGAATGCTGCGAGTCTGCTCACTGGTTTATCAGTGAGACTGGCAGCGGGCTCGTGGTGAGCTGTGTTGACTCAGTTGTTGCACAGACCAGGCTCTCATGCTGCAGCTGCCCAGGACAGGAAATGCCAAGGTGGTGTAGAAGAGGGCAGGGGCATCTATGGACACTATATATATGTGTGTGTATTTCTGAAATCATAATTATATGTACAATATGTGATGCGTGCTGCTGGTACTGTGTTTTGTACTTTGGCCTTGGAGTAACAGTGGTTCAATTGGCTGTATTCATGTTCGATTGAATGACAATTAAAATTGAACTTGCAATAGCAAATGGAGTTTAATCTGGGCAGGTACGTTGCACCTTGGGGAGGTCAGAGATTAGACATAGACAGTAAGTGGCAGGAGCCCGCACAGCGGTCCTTAGCTCCCTGAAAGTGCAATACAAATAGATTTGTTTATTCGTTCTGTGCTGTGTCATTGATATGGGTGATCATGGTCTTTCCAGGACTTGTGATCTGCACTGGCTGCTCCTACGACCATCCACCACCTGCTCCCATGGCTTCACATGACCCTGATCGGGGGCTAAGCAGGTGCTAAACCTTGACCTGCAGGCTTGTGAAGGGAAGGAGCACTTTACTCCTCCTTCGGTATAGACGTCTCTCCACCCCACTGCCCTGATCATGCTTGCAAGGAAAGCACTTGACGTGCTTGTTTTCATCAGTCTGGCTGTTGAACATAACAGCTGGGAAGTCACACTGCAGAGGTGTAAAGCTCTGGTTAGGTCACATTTGGAGAACTGTGTGCAGTAAAGTTATGAAACACAGGCTAGATGGCTAGAATCTTTCTCCAGCTGTGGAAATGTCTAGTACTGGAAACCATACTTAATGTGAGTGGGGAAGGTTCAAAGGAGATTTAGGAGGCAATTTTTAACACAAAAGTAGAGATCTGAAATGTGGGGCTTGAAGAACTAGATAATGTAGTGGATTTTAAGAGGCAGGGACCAGAGGGAAATGGTCCATGTGCAGGTGGGTGTACATCGTCGGTACAGACACAACGGGCCGAAGGGCCTGCTCGTCGGCTCTACAGTTTAATGTTCTAAACATTATTCTCATGCTACAGGTTTAATCCCAGCGCAGGGTGTGAATGTTTCCATGGGGCCATGGAGCTCGGAGAACATGCGCAGTGTTTGTCCAGATCAGGTTCGCGTTAGTCCGAGGGTGTGAGACCCGAGATACTGTATTGCAGTTTTGCACTTGGGATTGAAAACGGAGTTTAAGGGAAGTTGCTGGACTGCGAATGCACAGAGTGAACAGCAGGGGGTGCCCTTGACCACGGGTTTGATTAAACAGAGAACCAGTGGTCGGGGTTGACCATGTGTGTTGTGTCCCAGCTGTCGATGTGATTCGCAAGCCAGGCGAGCAATATGGAGAGCAAGTTATTCTCGTGTAGCAGCGCTCTCCACGCAACTAATGAATTTAAAGGAACGGCAGAGACTGGTAAAGTTTGGTACCATTGGCGTCGCAGGAGTTGCCGGTCAGCGTTGAACTGAACTAACTGCGTTAGGGGCTCCCGATCCGGAATTTCCCTCGGGGTTTACTCCCGAAGCCTTCCTTGTGAGTGGGTAGGGTCGCAAGGCCGTGGAGTTTGAGATCAGAGTTTTCCTTCTCCTCGATGAGCTGCCAACCACAGCTGACAAGCCCCACCAGCCACTACATTGGAGATTCCACCTCCCCTCCCCCGCCGCCAAACTGTGCCTGTTCTTGTGGCCGGGTGTAAGATTTACTCCCTGAACCCACTTACTGCTCCCCCCCCCCACCCCTCCTTGTCCCACATACGGCACCAGATCATATTCCCCGCGTGTCACTCAAAAGTTATTGAAAAACACAAGGGATTCTGCAGATGCTGGAAATCCAGAGCGACACACAACAAAATGCTGGAGGTACTCAGCAGATCAGGCAGCGTCTGTGGAGAGGAATTTGGGCCGATGTCCTTAAATGGGACTGGAAAGGGAAGGGACGAAGCCAGAATAAGAAGGGGGGAAGGGTTGGAGTAAAAGCTGGCAGGTGATAGGTGAGACAAAGTGAAGGGGAGGGTGGGGGAGTGGAGGGAGAGGAGGGATAAAGTAAGAAGCTGGGAGGTGATAGGTGGGAGAGGTAAAGGGCTGAAGAGGAAGTAATCTGACAGGAGAGGAGAGTGGACCATGGGGGAAAGGGAAGGTGTGGGGCATGGGAGATGGTGGGCAGGTGAGGAGAAAAGAAGAGGTTGAGAGGGCAGTCAGAGTGGGGAATGAGGGAGGTGGGGAGAATTTACCGGAAGCTGGAGAAATCAATGTTTATGCCATCATGTTGGAGGCTACCCAGACGGAATACAAGGAGTTGTTCCACCAACCTGAGTGTGGCCTCATCTTGATGGAAATTGGAAGTTGAATTGAAATGGGTGGTCACCAGGAAATCCCTCTTTTTGTGGTGGACAGAGAGACAGTTGGTGGCCAAGAATTTCCCTTTTTGAACTACAGCGCACGTATCCGTGTTTCGTTCACCAAAGTCCTGCTTTGCACTGGTCTTTCCTTCTCTGTCCTATATAATGTATATTGTCTGTTGTTGCAAGACCTTCAGCGTATCGACATCACTGTGCCTGTGCTCATGACACCATTCAGCAAATCTACATGAAACACTGTTACAGGAAAGTAATCAGGGAACTTCTCACTGCTCTCTGTCATCAGGAAGGAGGTGCAGGAGCCTCAGGACTCACACCACCAGGTTCAGGAACAGTTATTACCCCTCACCCATCGGGAAGGAGGTACAGGAGCCTCAGGACTCACACCACCAGGTTCAGGTACAGTTATTACCCCTCACCCATCGGGAAGGAGGTACAGGAGCCTCAGGACTCACACCACCAGGTTCAGGAACAGTTATTACCCCTCACCCATCGGGAAGGAGGTGCAGGAGCCTCAGGACTCACACCACCAGGTTCAGGAACAGTTATTACCCCTCACCCATCGGGAAGGAGGTGCAGGAGCCTCAGGACTCACACCACCAGGTTCAGGAACAGTTATTACCCCTCACCCATCAGGAAGGAGGTGCAGGAGCCTCAGGACTCACACCACCAGGTTAAGGGACAGTTATTAACTCTCAACCATCAGGCTCTTGAACCAAATGGGATAATAACATTCACTTGCCCCAACACTGAACTGCTCCCACAACCTACAGACTCATTTTCAAGGACTCTTCATCTTCTGTTCTCAATATTCATTGCTTATACATTTACTTTGAACTTTGTATAACGTTGACTTCACTCCATCAGGCAGAAGAGGCTCCAATCCCATTAATGTTTAACCGATCTCGATGCTGCCTCGCCAATACTCCTGGAGTAACCTGCGGTCTCCCAGGATAAACTGGTCACAGACGATCTCAGGGACAGAGGGCTCCACTGGCAGACAGAGCGGTTTCAAAGTCTGGGAGGATTATAGGTTTCAAGGTCATCATTGTCAAGAGGACTAGACAATAGACAATAGGCAATAGGTGCCGAAGTAGACCATTCGGCCCTTTGAGCCTGCACTGCCATTCTGAGATCATGGCTGATCAATTCCTATCAATACCTGGTTCCTGCCTTGTCCCAATATCCCTTGATTCCCCTATCCATAAGATACCTATCTAGCTCCTTCTTGAAAGCATCCAGAGAATTGGCCTCCATTACCTTCCGAGGCAGTGCATTCCAGACCCCCCCCCAACTCTCTGGGAGAAGAAGGTTTTCCTTAACTCTGTCCTAAATGACCTACCCCTTATTCTCAAACCATGCCTTCTGGTACTGGACTCTCCCAGCATCTGGAACATATTTTCTGCCTCTATCTTGTCCAATCCCTTAATAATCTTATATGTTTCAATCAGATCCCCTCTCAATCTCCTTAATTCCAGTGTGTACAAGCCCAGTCTCTCTAACCTCTCTGCATAAAACAATCCTGACATCCCAGGAATTAACCTTGTGAATCTACGCTGCACTTCCTCTACAGCCAGGATGTCCTTCCTTAACCCTGGAGACCAAAACTGTACTCAATACTCCAGGTGTGGTCTCACCAGGGCTCTGTACAAATGCAAAAGGATTTCCTTGCTCTTGTACTCAATTCCCTTTGTAATAAAGGCCAATATTCCATTAGCCTTCTTCACTGCCTGCTGCACTTGCTCATTCACCTTCAGTGACTGATGAACAAGGACTCCGAGATCTCTTTGTATTTCTCCCTTACCCAACTCTACACTGTTCAGATAATAATCTGCCTTCCTGTTCTTACTCCCAAAGTGTTTAACCTCACACTTATTCACATTAACGCCATCTGCCAAGTATCTGCTCACTCACCCAGCCTATCCAAGTCACCCTGAATTCTCCTAACATCCTCATCACATGTCACACTGCCACCCAGCTTAGTATCATCAGCAAATTTGCTTATGTTATTTTTTATGCCTTCATCCAAATCGTTAACGTAAATGGTAAACAGCTATGGTCCCAATACCAAGCCCTGTGGCACCACACTAGTCACCACCTGCCATTCCGAGAAACACCCATTCACCGCTACCCTTTGCTTTCTATCTGCCAACCAGCTTTCTATCCATGTCAATGCCTTCCCCCCGATGCCCTGAGCTTTGATTTTACCCACCAATCTTCTATGTGGGACCTTATCAAATGCCTTCTGAAAATCGAGGTACACTACATCCACTGGATCTCCCCCGTCTAACTTCCTGGTTACATCCTCGAAAAACTCCAACAGCTTAGTCAAGCATGATTTACCCTTGGTAAATCCATGCTGGCTTGGCCCAATCCTATCACTGCTATCTAGATATGCCACTATTTCATCCTTAATAATGGTCTCTAGCATCTTCCCACCACCGATGTCAGGCTGACGGGTCAATAGTTCTCTGTTTTCTCCCTCCCTCCTTTTTTAAAAAGTGGGATAACATTAGCCATTCTCTAATCCTCAGGAACTGATCCTGAATCTAAGGAACATTGGAAAATGATTATCAATGCATCCACAATTTCCAGGGCCACCTCCTTTAGTACCCTAGGGTGCAGACCATCTGGACCTGGGGATTTGTCAGCCTTCAGTCCCATCAGTCTTCTCATCACCGTTTCTTTCCAAATGTCAATCTGTTTCATTTCCTCTGTTACCCTATGTCCTTGGCCAATCCATACATCTGGGAGATTGCTTGTGTCTTCCTTAGTGAAAACAGATCTAAAGTACTCATTAAATTCTTCTGCCATTTCTCTGTTTCCCATAATAATTTCACCCAATTCATTATTCAAGGGCCCAACATTGTTCTTAACTATCTTCTTTCTCTTCACATACCTAAAAAAGCTTTTTCTATCTTCCTTTATATTCCTGGCTAGCTTGCGTTCGTACCTCATTTTTTCTCCCCTTATTGTCAAGAGGACTACGTGCCAAGCAAAGTTAAAATGGTCCAACCAGAGACGAAAGGTTACTCTCAAGAGCTAGCTGAATCCTGTGCACAGATCGCTGACATGTAGATAAGCCTACAAGAGGAGAGGCTGTACTTGATCTGGTATTGGGAAATGAACCTGGTCAGGTGTCAGATCTCTCAGTGGGAGAGCATTTTGGAGATAGTGATCACAATTCTGTTGCCTTTACCATAGCATTGGAGAGGGATGGGAACAGACAAGTTAGGGAAATGTTTAATTAGAGTAAGGGGAAATATTAAGCTATCAGGCAGGAACTTGAAAGCATAAATTGGGAACAGATGTTCTCAGAGAAACGTACAGAAGAAATGTGGCAGATATTTGCGTGGAGTTCTGCATAGGTATGTTCCGATGACAGGGAAAGGATGGTAGGGTACAGGAACCATGGTGTACAAAGGCTGTTGAAAATCTAGTCAAGAAGAAAAGAAAAGCTTACGAAAGTTTTTAAAAACTGGGTATTGATAGAGCTCTAGAAGATTATAAGGCTCGCAGGAAGGAGCTTAATAATTAAATTAGCAGAGCCAGAAGGGGCCATGAGAAGGCCTTGGCAAACAGGATTAAGGAAAACCCCAAGGCATTCTACAAGTACGTGAAGAGCAAGAGGATAAGACGTGAAAGAATAGAACCAACCAAGTGTGACAGTGGAAAAGTATGTATGGAACTGGAGAAGATAACAGAGATACTTAATGAATACTTTGCTTCAGTATTCACTACAGAATAGGATCTTGGCGATTGTAGGGATGACCTACAGTGGATTGAAAATCTTGGGCATATAGACATTGAGAAAAAGGATGTGCTGGAGCTTTTGGAAAGTATCAAGTTGGATATGTCTCTGGGACTGTATGAGGTGTACCCCAGGCTACTGTGGGAGGTGAGGAAGGAGATTGCTGAGCCTCTGGCGATGATCTTTGCATCATCAATGGGGACGGGAGAGGTTCTGGAGGATTGGAGGGTTGCAGATTCAAGAAAGGGAGTAGAGATAGCCCAGGAAATTATAGACCAATGTGTCTTACTTCTGTGGTTGGTAAGTTGATGGAAAAGATCCTGAGAGGCAGGATTTATGAACATTTGGAGAGGCATAATATGATTAGGAATAGTCAGCATGGCTTTGTCAAAGACAGGTCATGTCTTACGAGCCTGATTGAATTTTTTGAGGATGTGACTAAACACATTGATGAAGGAAGAGCAGTAGATGTAGTGTATATGGATTTCAGCAAGGCATTTGATAAGGTACCCCATGCAAGGCTTATTGAGAAAATAAGGAGAGATGGGATCCAAGGGGACCTTGCTTTGTGGATCCAGAATTGGCTTGTCCACCGAAGGCAAAAACTGGTTGTAGCACTGGATGTCAGTGACCAGTGGGGTGCCTCAGGGATCTGTTCTGGGACTCCTTCTCTTCATGATTTTTTATAAATGACCTGGATGAGGAAATGGAGGGATGGGTTAGTGAATTTGCTGATGACATAAAGATTCAGGGTGTGGTGGATAGTGTGGAGGGCTGTCAGAGGTTACAGCGGGACATTGATAGGATGTAAAACTGGGCTGTGAAATGGCAGATGGAGTTCAACCCAGATAAGTGTGAGGTGGTTCAATTTTGGTAGGTCAAATAAGATCACAGAATATAGTATTAATGGTAAGATTCTTGGCAGTGTGTAGGATCAGAGGGATCTTGTGGTCCAAGTCCATAGGATGCTCAAAGCTGCCACACAGGTTGACTGTGTGGTTAAGAAGGTATATGGTGCATTGGCCTTCATCAACCGTGGGATTGAGTTTAAGAGCCAAGAGGTAATGTTACAGCTATATAGGACTCTGGTCAGACCTCACTTGGAGTACTGTGCTCAGTTCTGGTCACCTCACTACAGGAAGGATGTGGAAACCATAGAAAGGATGCAGAGGAGATTTACAAGGATATTGCCTGGATTGGGGAGCATGCCTTATGAGAATAGGTTGAGTGAACTCAGCCTTTTTTCCTTGGAGTGACGGAGTATGAGAGATGACCTGAGAGAGGTGTATAAGATGATGAGAGGCATTGATCGTGTGGATAGTCAGAGGCTTTTTCCCAGGGCTGAAATGGCTAACACAAGAGGGCACAGTTTTAAGGTGCTTGGAAGTCGGTACAGAGGAGATGTCAGGGGTAAGTTTTTTACGCAGAGAGTGGTGAGTGTGTGGAATGGGCTGCCAGCGATGTTGGTGGAGGTGGACACGATAGGGTCTTTTAAGAGACTTTTGGATAGGTACATGGGTCTAGAAAAATAGAGGGCTACGGATAACCCTAGGTAGTTCTACAGTAAGGATATGTTCAGCACAGCTTTGTGGGCTGAAGGGCCTGTATTGTGCTGTAGGTTTTCTATGTTTCTATGACTACAGCTCAACATTCAATACCATCATCCCCTCAAAACTAATCAATAACCTCCAAGACCTTGGCCTCAATACCTCCTTGTGCAATTTGATCCTCGATTTCCTCCCAGTCGGTTCGCAGTGGCAACAACATGTCCTCCATGATCTCCATCAGCCCAGGTGCGCCACAAGGCTGGGTGCTCAGCCCCTGCTCTACTCGCTTCACACTCGTGACTGTGTGGCTGAGCACAACTCCAATGTCATATTTAAGTTTGCCGATGACGATCAGCATGGATTTGTGAAAGGAAAATCATGTCTGACAAATCTTATAGAATTTTTTGAAGATGCAACTAGTAGAGTGGATAGGGGAGAGCCAGTGGATGTGGTATATTTAGATTTTCAAAAGGCTTTTGACAAGGTCCCACACAGGAGATTAGTGTGCAAACTTAAAGCACATGGTATTGAGGGTGTGGTATTGATGTGGATAGAGAATTGGTTGGCAGACAGGAAGCAAAGAGTGGGAGTAAACGGGACCTTTTCAGAATGGCAGGCAGAGACTAGTGGGGTACCACAAGGCTCAGTGCTGGGACCCCAGTTGTTTACAATATATATTAATGATTTAGACAAGGGAATTAAATGCAGCATCTCCAAGTTTGCAGATGACACGAAGCTGGGCGGCGGTGTTAGCTGTGAGGAGGATGCTAAGAGATGCAGGAGGACTTGGATAGGTTAGGTGAGTGAGCAAATTAATGACAGATGCAATTTAATGTGGATAAATGTGAGGTTATCCACTTTGGTTGCAAGAACAGGAAAACAGATTATTATCTGAACGGTGGCCGATTAGGAAAAGGGGAGATGCAACGAGACCTGGGTGTCATTATACACCAGTCATTGAAGGTGGGCATGCAGGTACAGCAGGCTGTGAAAAAGGCAAATGGTATGTTGGCATTCATAGCAAAAGGATTTGAGTACAGGAGCAGGGAGGTTCTACTGCAGTTGTACAAGGCCTTGGTGAGACCGCACCTAGAATATTGTGTGCAGTTTTGGTCCCCTAATCTGAGGAAAGACATTCTTGCCATAGAGGGAGTACAGAGAAGGTTCAACAGATTGATTCCTGGGATGGCAGGACTTTCATATGAAGAAAGACTGGATCGACTAGGCTTATACTCACTGGAATTTAGAAGATTGAGGGGGGGATCTTATTGAAACATAAAAGGGATTGAACAGGCTAGATACAGGAAGATTGTTTCCGATGTTGGGGAAGTCCAGAACGAGGGGTCACAGTTTAAGGATAAAGTGGAAGCCTTTTAGGACCAAGATGAGGAAAAACTTCTTCAAACAGGGAGTGGTGAATCTGTGGAATTCTCTGCCACAGGAAACAGTTGAGGCCGGTTCATTGGCTATATTTAAGAGGAAATTAGATATGGCCCTTGTGGCTAAAGGGATCAGGGGGTATGGAGAGAAAGCAGGTACAGGGTTCTGAGTTGGATGATCAGCCATGATCATACTGAATGGCCGTGCAGGCTCACAGGGCCGAATGGCCTACTCCTACACCTATTTTCTATGTTTCTATGACAGCACTGTCACTGGCCGAATCAGAGGTGGGGATGAATCGGCATGTAGGAGGGAGAATGTAAATCTGGCTGAGTGATGTCACAACAACAGCCTCCCACTCAAGATCATTAAGACCATTAATGAGCCAGACCCCATCGGAGGGTCAGCAACTTTAAATTGTTACTTTGGAGGGTCTGTCTGGACCCAGCACAATTACAAAGGAAGCACAGCAGTGTCTACACTTCCTCACGAGTTTGTGGAGATTCGACATGATGTGCAGGTGTATATGACAGTCTGGTATGAAAACGCCAATGCCCTTGAATGGAAAACCCTACAAAAGGTAGTGGATATGGGCTAGTCCATCATGGGTGAAGCCTTCCCCACAACTGAGCCCATCTACATGAAGCACTGTTGTAGGAAAGCAGCACCCATCACTTCTCGCTGCTGTCATCAGGAATGAGGCACTAGAGTCTCAGGGCTCACACCACCAAGAACAGGAACCGTCATTATCCCTCAACCATCAGGCTCCTGAACCAAAGACAGTAACTTCACTTGCTCCATCTCTGAACTGTTCACACAACCTATGGACTCACTTTGTTTCATGTGCTTGATGTGTATTTACTAATTATTATTTTTCATTTTTTATTTGCATAGTTTGTTGTCTCCTGCATTACTACTGAACACACAGTTGGTACTGTCTTTCATTGATTGTGGTATGGTCATTATTCTATAGATTTCTGGCCGTTGTATATGGTGACACATATGTACCGCGATAATAAATTTTACTTTGAACTTTTCCAGAGGAATGTTTATTCTGTATCCGTCCTTTAACCTCTAACGTTATTTTTATATAATTATTTATTCTGTGTAATTGTTTTTGTTGAATGTCAGGCCCTGACCAACACACCACAGCAAATTCCCAAAACCTGGCACTGTTTATGAATAAAGTTGATGCTTGCTTTCATATAACTGCTGCAGGACGTTTTTAACCTTGTATTTGTGTCTCCACTCAATAAAAAAAACAGTAGATACATTTATTATATATTTCTTACTAATTTATAGTAACTTTACGTTTTGCAATGTACTACTGCCGCAAAACGGCAGATTTCACGACGTACAGTGATGATGAACTCGATCGCCCTCCTCGCCTGTACCTACACGGACATCGCCCCCTCCAATGCCAGGACCTCCCACCTGGCACCCGGCTTGCTTTCGCCCCAGACCAGTCCGAAAGTCCACATGAGGTTAACAGTTCCATTGGCGATTCAGAAGCTGCAGGGGTAACTCTCCCACCCCTGGGGAGCGACTCAGTTCTCACGGTCCATTTACACGCCGGGCCGCCCCTCTTCCTTTCAGCGGCACGCAGGATCACTGGCCGAACGAGACCGGCGGTCAAGCGGGAGGGTGGTCCCGGCTCTTCGGCTCCATGTCGCGTCTGGATTCGGCCAAGTGCAAAGGAGCCGGGCTCTGGGCTATAGCTGGGGCCGGACCTGCCAGGCGGGGAGGTACGGGCCGGTGTAGCAGGCCAGCGGGCACAGTCTGTTATGGAGGAGGCTGTCACAGGAGGAGCTGGCGGCCAGGTGTTTGTAGAGGTCCAGGGGAACGCCGAGACCTTCCCCGGGCACGGCGGGGACCACGAAGGGGTTGAGGGCGAGCGAGGTGGGCAGGGTCGAGTAGAGCGGATGCTCCTTGACCGGGAGCACGTAGCCGGCGGGGAAGTGCGCCCGCAGGCCATCGGTAACGGCGGCGTCCGGGAAACCGGGGGCCGCCAGCAGCCACCCCGGGACGGCGGGCAGGGGGGATTTCAGGGCTTTGCCCTCCCCAGCCTGCCTGTCCTTACCCTCGGGCTCCCTGGCCAACTGGAGGGGCGAGACGACGCGGAGCTTCCTGCCGTAGCAATTGGTCTCGCAGTCCTTGGTCCTGAGCTCCGGCCGCGGCTGGAGAAGCGCCCCGTCCAGCTTGGCTCGCTTGGCCGGCACCTTCCTGGGCAGGGCCACCGTGAGGGGCGGCACCCAGCACGCTTTCGGCTGGTGGGAGGGAGCGGGCAGCGGGCCCACCCTCAGTGCCTCGCCCTTGGGCTCCGGCACCCAAGGAGCCACCCGGGGCAGGGCGAGCTCGGCAGCACGATCCCCCGGCCGGCCCGGGCGCCTCGACCCCTTGTCGAGCGGCAGCACGAAGGCGCTGAGGTCCCTGAAGCCGCGGAAGCGGGACATCGGGCTCGCCCTGGTGGGGAAGGGCTGCAGGAGTTGGAGTCCACTGAAGGGCAGTTCGCAGCCCCGGCTGCCCTTCTCGTCCCGCGCCGGGTACAGGGGCAGCGGGGCGACGGGGGCCGCTGGTCGGGGCGGCTGGATGACCGATGGTCTGGCCAGGGGGAGCTCGGTCGCCGCGAACCGCTTCTTCTTAGCCAGGGGAGAGATAATGTCCTGCTCCCTCTTGGGCCCCTGGCCCTCCTCTGCCCCTCCGCCCGCTCCCCAAACCTCCTCGCCGGCTCGCCCTGGCGACCTGCCGCCGCCCTTCTCCGCCGACTCGACTTGCGGGCATTCGCGCTCTTCAGCGGTGGCGGGGCCCGGAGGCGCTCCCTCGTTCTGCCCCCTTCCCGAATCCTCGGCTTCTGCTAAGGGGGAAGCCTGGGGAGAGAGAAGCGTGTCACTGGGGCTACCCAGCTAAAACATGACCAAAGATGAGACTGCCATAGACCCGATGGACCGAAAGGCGGCAGGAGAGGGCCACTCGGCCCCTCCGGAGCATGCACAATTGCCCCTGACCTGTGTACCCCTTTCCCCATGGCTCTCTCTAAAGAGTTAGGTCACTAGTCCCTCCTCTTATTTACCTTCCAACAGAGAGAGAGAAAGATTTGTCTATCGCGTTTGGCCCATCGGCCTATGCTAGCCCCTGGACAATCCCATCAGCCCCAGCCTCCCCAAATTACTACCACCACATTTCCATCAACTCCCCCAGGTTTTACCCCTCACCCGCGCACGAGGGATCAGTTAACCCACCCATCCTGCACGTGAGAGGGAACGGGAGCACCCCGGGGAGAACGTACCAACTACACACAGATGGTTCGAACCAGGGTCCCTGGCACTGTGAGGCAGTGGAACCACCCTTTGCTTCGCTGTGAATCTCCCCCCCATCAAAACAACCGTACCCTGAGTGAGTAAGTTACCCTACCACATTGCTCCCGCCGATCTGCTGCGCTGTGAATCCCCCCCCATCAACACAACCGTACCCTGAGTGAGTAAGTTACCCTACCGCATTGCTCCCGCCGATCTGCTGCACATCCTTTGCCGCTTTCCGTTTATTTCCCTGATCCTTCAGCTCGGTGCCCGACCCCTTCCCGTCCTTGGCTTTGACGACCCGGTACTGTTTCCGAGGCTTGCTCGCCGGTAAAGGTTTGTCCTCCTCCCCCTTCAGGTGACGCTCGTAAGGCAACACCAGTCTGCCCAGTGAGGGGGGAGAGAGAGAGAGAGAGTGAGTGAGTGTGTGAGTGAAGGGAAAGAGAGAGTGAGTGAGAGAAAGTGAGGGGAGAGAAAGTGTGAGTGAAGGGAAAGTGAGAGAAAGTGAGTGTGTGAGTGAAGGGAAAGAGTGAGTGAAAGTGAGGGGAGAGAAAGTGTGAGTGAAGGGAAAGTGAGAGAAAGTGAGTGTGTGAGTGAAGGGAAAGAGAGAGTGAGTGAGAGAAAGTGAGGGGAGAGAATGTGTGAGTGAAGGGAAAGCGAGAGTGAGTGAGAGAAAGTGAGTGTGTGAGTGAAGGGAAAGAGAGAGTGAGTGAAAGTGAGGGGAGAGAGAGACTGAGTGAAGGGAAAGAGAGAGTGAGTGTGTGAGTGAAGGGAAAGAGAGAGTGAGTGAGAGAAAGTGTGAGTGAAGGGAAAGCGAGAGTGAGTGAGAGAAAGTGAGTGTGTGAGTGAAGGGAAAGAGAGAGTGAGTGAGAGAAAGTGAGGAGAGAGAAAGCATAAGTGAAGGGAAAGTGACAGTGAGTGAGAGAAAGTGAGGGGAGAGAAAGTGTGAGTGAAGGGAAAGTGAGTGTATGAGTGAAGGGAAAGAGAGAGTGAGTGAAAGTGAGGGGAGAGAGAGACTGAGTGAAGGGAAAGAGAGAGTGAGTGTGTGAGTGAAGGGAAAGCGAGAGTGAGTGAGAGAAAGTGAGTGTGTGAGTGAAGGGAAAGAGAGAGTGAGTGTGTGAGTGAAGGGAAAGAGAGAGTGAGTGAGAGAAAGTGTGAGTGAAGGGAAAGCGAGAGTGAGTGAGAGAAAGTGAGTGTGTGAGTGAAGGGAAAGAGAGAGTGAGTGAGAGAAAGTGAGGAGAGAGAAAGCATAAGTGAAGGGAAAGTGACAGTGAGTGAGAGAAAGTGAGGGGAGAGAAAGTGTGAGTGAAGGGAAAGTGAGTGTATGAGTGAAGGGAAAGAGAGAGTGAGTGAAAGTGAGGGGAGAGAGAGACTGAGTGAAGGGAAAGAGAGAGTGAGTGTGTGAGTGAAGGGAAAGCGAGAGTGAGTGAGAGAAAGTGAGTGTGTGAGTGAAGGGAAAGAGAGAGTGAGTGAGAGAAAGTGAGTGTGAGTGAAGGGAAAGAGAGAGTGAGTGAGAGAAAGTGAGGGGAGAGAAAGTGTGAGTGAAGGGAAAGTGAGAGAAAGTGAGTGTGTGAGTGAAGGGAAAGAGTGAGTGAGTGAGAGAAAGTGAGGGGAGAGAGAGAGTGAGTGTGTGAGTGAGAAAGTGAGTGAAGGAAAGAGAGAGTGAGTGTGTGAGTGAAGGGAAAGCGAGAGTGAGTGAGAGAAAGTGAGTGTGTGAGTGAAGGGAAAGAGAGAGTGAGTGAGAGAAAGTGAGGAGAGAGAAAGCATAAGTGAAGGGAAAGTGACAGTGAGTGAGAGAAAGTGAGGGGAGAGAAAGTGTGAGTGAAGGGAAAGTGAGTGTATGAGTGAAGGGAAAGAGAGAGTGAGTGAAAGTGAGGGGAGAGAGAGACTGAGTGAAGGGAAAGAGAGAGTGAGTGTGTGAGTGAAGGGAAAGCGAGAGTGAGTGAGAGAAAGTGAGTGTGTGAGTGAAGGGAAAGAGAGAGTGAGTGAGAGAAAGTGAGTGTGAGTGAAGGGAAAGAGAGAGTGAGTGAGAGAAAGTGAGGGGAGAGAAAGTGTGAGTGAAGGGAAAGTGAGAGAAAGTGAGTGTGTGAGTGAAGGGAAAGAGTGAGTGAGTGAGAGAAAGTGAGGGGAGAGAGAGAGTGAGTGTGTGAGTGAGAAAGTGAGTGAAGGAAAGAGAGAGTGAGTGTGTGAGTGAAGGGAAAGCGAGAGAAAGTGAGTGTGTGAGTGAAGGGAAAGAGAGAGTGAGTGAGAGAAAGTGAGGGGAGAGAGAGGGGGAATATGGGTGTGTGAGCCAGGGAGAGGTTAAGATTGACTTTATCACATGTACATGCAGTGAAAAACATTATTGGCATCAAATCTGTGAAGGAAATGCTGGGATCGGCCTGCAGTTCAGTGTCACCACTCTTCCAGAGCCCATGTAACATACTCACCACTTAACTAACGCTAACTGGCACATCTTTGTAACGTGGGAGGAAACCGGAGACTGACACTAGAACATGCCCCTTGCTATCTCGGCTGCCGTTTTGTGGGTACACGGTAAAGTTGTGGTTAGCATAACACTACTACAGCTCGGGGTGTCAGAGTTCAGAGTTCAATCCCAGCATCCTCTGCAAGGAGCTTGTACGTTCTCCCAGTCACCGCGTGGGTTTCCTCCCACAGTCCAAAGGTTAGTACGTTAGTTGGTTAAATGGGTTTAACTAGGGGCTCGTTTCAGACAGCTGTGTAGCATGGTCCTGGGCTGCAGGTGGATCCAGCTCACCGAAGAGGATGTCTTTTGGGATGTGGCCACACTGCACCTGGCAGACATGCCAGACCAGAGCCTACACACCGGGGAGAGATCGGGGGACTCTGTCTGTCCAGGAGATAGACACTGGGGAGAGAACAGGGGACTCTGTCTGTCCAGGAGATAGACACCGGGGAGAGATCAGGGGACTCTGTCTGTCCAGGAGATAGACACTGGGGAGAGAACAGGGGACTCTGTCTGTCCAGGAGATAGACACTGGGGAGAGAACAGGGTACACTCTGTCTGTCCAGGAGATAGACACTGGGGAGAGAACAGGGGACTCTGCCTGTCCAGGAGATAGACACTGGGGAGAGAACAGGGGACTCTGTCTGTCCAGGAGATAGACACCGGGGAGAGATCAGGGTACACTCTGTCTGTCCAGGAGATAGACACTGGGGAGAGATCAGGGGACTCTGTCTGTCCAGGAGATAGACACCGGGAAGAGAACAGGGGACTCTGTCTGTCCAGGAGATAGACACTGGGGAGAGATCGGGGGACTCTGTCTGTCCAGGAGATAGACACCGGGAAGAGAACTGGGGACTCTGTCTGTCCAGGAGATAGACACTGGGGAGAGATCAGGGGACTCTGTCTGTCCAGGAGATAGACACCGGGGAGAGAACAGGGGACTCTGCCTGTCCAGGAGATAGACACCGGGAAGAGAACTGGGGACTCTGTCCAGGAGATAGACACTGGGGAGAGAACAGGGGACTCTGTCTGTCCAGGAGATAGACACTGGGGAGAGATCAGGGGACTCTGTCTGTCCAGGAGATAGACACCGGGGAGAGAACTGGGGACTCTGTCTGTCCAGGAGATAGACACTGGGGAGAGAACAGGGGACTCTGTCTGTCCAGGAGAGAGACCCCGGGGAGAGAACAGGGGACTCTCTGTCCAGGAGAGAGACACCGGGGAGAGAACAGGGTGCACTCTGTCTGTCCAGGAGATAGACACTGGGGAGAGAACAGGGGACTCTGTCTGTCCAGGAGATAGACACCGGGGAGAGAACAGGGGACTCTGACTGTCCAGGAGATAGACACTGGGGAGAGATCAGGGGACTCTGTCTGTCCAGGAGATAGACACTGGGGAGAGAACTGGGGACTCTGTCTGTCCAGGAGATAGACACTGGGGAGAGATCAGGGTACACTCTGTCTGTCCAGGAGATAGACACTGGGGAGAGAACAGGGGACTCTGTCTGTCCAGGAGATTGACACCGGGGAGAGAACAGGGGACTCTGTCTGTCCAGGAGATAGACTCCGGGGAGAGAACAGGGGTCTCTGTCTGTCCAGGAGATAGACACTGGGGAGAGATCAGGGGACTCTGTCTGTCCAGGAGATAGACACTGGGGAGAGAACAGGGGACTCTGTCTGTCCAGGAGATAGACACTGGGGAGAGAACAGGGGACTCTGTCTGTCCAGGAGAGAGACCCCGGGGAGAGAACAGGGGACTCTCTGTCCAGGAGAGAGACACCGGGGAGAGAACAGGGGACTCTGTCCAGGAGATAGACACTGGGGAGAGATCAGGGTGCACTTTGTCTGTCCAGGAGATAGACACTGGGCAGAGAACAGGGGACTCTGTCTGTCGAGGAGATAGACCCCGGGGAGAGAACAGGGGACTCTGTCTGTCCAGGAGAGAGACACCGGGGAGAGAACAGGGGACTCTGTCTGTCCAGGAGATAGACACTGGGGAGAGATCAGGGGACTCTGTCTGTCCAGGAGATAGACACTGGGGAGAGAACAGGGGACTCTGTCTGTCCAGGAGATAGACACTGGGGAGAGAACAGGGGACTCTGTCTGTCCAGGAGAGAGACCCCGGGGAGAGAACAGGGGACTCTCTGTCCAGGAGAGAGACACCGGGGAGAGAACAGGGGACTCTGTCTGTCCAGGAGATAGACACTGGGGAGAGATCAGGGTGCACTCTGTCTGTCCAGGAGATAGACACTGGGCAGAGAACAGGGGACTCTGTCTGTCCAGGAGATAGACCCCAGGGAGAGAACAGGGGACTCTGTCTGTCCAGGAGAGAGACACCGGGGAGAGAACAGGGGACTCTGTCTGTCCAGGAGATAGACACTGGGGAGAGATCAGGGTACACTCTGTCTGTCCAGGAGATAGACACCGGGGAGAGAACTGGGGACTCTGTCTGTCCAGGAGATAGACACCATGGAGAGATCAGGGGACTCTGTCTGTCCAGGAGATAGACACTGGGGAGAGAACTGGGGACTCTGTCTGTCCAGGAGATAGACACTGGGGAGAGATCAGGGTACACTCTGTCTGTCCAGGAGATAGACACTGGGGAGAGAACAGGGGACTCTGTCTGTCCAGGAGATTGACACCGGGGAGAGAACAGGGGACTCTGTCTGTCCAGGAGATAGACACCGGGGAGAGAACAGGGGTCTCTGTCTGTCCAGGAGATAGACACTGGGGAGAGATCAGGGGACTCTGTCTGTCCAGGAGATAGACACTGGGGAGAGAACAGGGGACTCTGTCTGTCCAGGAGATAGACACTGGGGAGAGAACAGGGGACTCTGTCTGTCCAGGAGAGAGACCCCGGGGAGAGAACAGGGGACTCTCTGTCCAGGAGAGAGACACCGGGGAGAGAACAGGGGACTCTGTCTGTCCAGGAGATAGACACTGGGGAGAGATCAGGGTGCACTTTGTCTGTCCAGGAGATAGACACTGGGCAGAGAACAGGGGACTCTGTCTGTCCAGGAGATAGACCCCGGGGAGAGAACAGGGGACTCTGTCTGTCCAGGAGAGAGACACCGGGGAGAGAACAGGGGACTCTGTCTGTCCAGGAGATAGACACTGGGGAGAGATCAGGGGACTCTGTCTGTCCAGGAGATAGACACTGGGGAGAGAACAGGGGACTCTGTCTGTCCAGGAGATAGACACTGGGGAGAGAACAGGGGACTCTGTCTGTCCAGGAGAGAGACCCCCGGGAGAGAACAGGGGACTCTCTGTCCAGGAGAGAGACACCGGGGAGAGAACAGGGGACTCTGTCTGTCCAGGAGATAGACACTGGGGAGAGATCAGGGTGCACTCTGTCTGTCCAGGAGATAGACACTGGGCAGAGAACAGGGGACTCTGTCTGTCCAGGAGATAGACCCCGGGGAGAGAACAGGGGACTCTGTCTGTCCAGGAGAGAGACACCGGGGAGAGAACAGGGGACTCTGTCTGTCCAGGAGATAGACACTGGGGAGAGATCAGGGTACACTCTGTCTGTCCAGGAGATAGACACCGGGGAGAGAACTGGGGACTCTGTCTGTCCAGGAGATAGACACCGTGGAGAGATCAGGGGACTCTGTCTGTCCAGGAGATAGACACTGGGGAGAGAACAGGGGACTCTGTCTGTCCAGGAGATAGACACCGGGGAGAGAACTGGGGACTCTGTCTGTCCAGGAGATAGACACCGGGGAGTGATCAGGGGACTCTGTCTGTCCAGGAGATAGACACTGGGGAGAGAACAGGGGACTCTGTCTGTCCAGGAGATAGACACTGGGGAGAGATCAGGGTACACTCTGTCTGTCCAGGAGATAGACACTGGGGAGAGAACAGGGGACTCTGTCTGTCCAGGAGATAGACACTGGGGAGAGATCAGGGGACTCTGGACTCTGTCTGTCCAGGAGGTGCCCAGGAGATACAGGGTTTAGTGTGCTGGCAGTACAAGATTGTATTGACTGCGTGTCTGGAGCTTTCCCAGACTCGCAGGGAGGCAGGGAAGAGTTGGAGCAGCCTTCCTGACACGTTGTGGATTTCTGCGTCCAAGGAGAGGTGATGGTGGACCCGGTGTGTGAACATCGAGTTTGTAGTCACCAATGGTGCCACCGCATCTCGTCCCAAGACCGTAGTCTTTCCCAGGCTGCTAGTCAGGCTTGCAAGCTGCGGAGTGTGGGTTATCAGCTGCAGCGCCATGTCTGGGATCGCCTCCCACACTGGGTCTTAGGCGGGTGGGGTTAGAAAGCCTGCCATTGGCGGTAGGTGCCCTGCGTTGCGCTGTCGGACCCGTGCGCCAGGAGAAGAGCAGATTCCTTGGAGTGTGCTGGGGCCAGAACCCAGCCTGTGTACAATGAACGGGTGCGTGCCACCTACTTCTCGTAGTGCCGGCGGGTACAAGTGGCTGCGCTGGTGCTCCCTGGGTTTCCCCCAAGCTCGTCGTAGATGTTCTTCCAGAGTCGACTCGTCGTGACCTGCAGGAGCATAGAGCAGAGGCGGTGAAGTGAACGAGATTCAAGCTCCAGTTTCCTTCTCAAGTGTTCATCAAAACATAGAGCGAAACGTTTGTGTGAACAACCGACGCACCCAAGGATGAACCCCTGGGGCAGTCCCGAGTATTCTGGCACTAACATCGCATGGCAGATCACGCTGTTGCTCCTTCCACGTACACAGTCCTTTAACCCAAGGCAGGCCACCACAAACACACAGACTTCGGCTCCTCCACTACCCCAGTGAACCGGGAGAGATTCGCTGACCTGGAGTCCGGCCGACCAGTCTTGGCTAACGGACCTGCTCTGACCCACATCACTAACCGAATGACACACCAACCGGGCCTTAAACTCTGTACTCACAACACCAGGACTCTACACTCCACCCCATCCCATTCCCTTTGACCTCCTCTCCCTCCAACATCATACCCGTCCCATCTCTCACCCTTCCCAGCTCTGACAAAGGGCAATACCGGACAGCGGTGCCTCCTAAGGACAAAGGGCAATACTGTTCTCAGGGCCAGAGCGAGCACGAACTGGGTGAGCTCCCTAAACCGTGAAATCACGTCCTTCACCTCTGCTGGGATCTCACTCGGAATATTGTATACAGTTCTGGTCACCATGTTATAGGTGGGCTGTGGAAGCTCTAGAGGGGCTGCAGAGGAGATTTACCAGGATATTGGCTGGATTGAAGATCAAGGATGAGTGAGCGAGGGCTTTTCTCTCCGGAGTGAAGGAGGATGAGAGGTAACGATAGAGGTGTACAAGATGATATCAGGCATAGATCAAGTGGACTGATAGAGAGTTCTCCCAGGGTGGGAATGGCTAACATGAGGGGACATGATTTAAAGGTGACTGGAGGGAAGCATGGGGGTGGGATTGTGGATGTCAGCCGGTTTTTGTTTGCACAGGGAGTGGTGGGTGTATGGAATGCACTGTCAGGTGGTAATAGAGGCTGAGAGGTGGCAGATGGAATTCAAATGAGAAAAGCGTGAAGTGATTTACTTAGGAATGTCAACATCATTTGAAGTCAGAGCACAGGGTTAATGGCAGGATTCTGAGCAGTGGAGGAACAGAGGAATCTTGGGGTCCACATTGATGGACCCCTCAAATTAAGGACATTGAAGCTAGGAACATGGATGAAGGAAAAATGGAGGGTCATGGGGGAGGGAAGGGTTAGATTCATCTTAAGGGGTTAGCTCAACATAGTGGGCCAAAAGGCCTGTTCTGTGATGGTCTGTTCTATGAGTTAAGGCCACACTCTGACCCACCGAGTTTTTACGGAATTTTCTTTACTCACTTGAGACCAATGGGAAAGCATCAGCCAATTCAAAAGCACCGTGGGGACAGAGTTCAAGCACAACATAGTGCCCAAAAACACCCCCCACCCCACTGTAATCCCAACAGAGCACCAAGGGAGAACTGCCTGTCATCAGATTCACAACGGCCCAGTGGACAGACAACTGTCCTGGGGGAACTGACGTCAGGACAAAAGGGGCCAGCAGAGATGCTGGGTTCAAGGGGTTGATGGGCCTGTTCCTGCTTCTATTTCCTCGTGAGTGTGTATCGGGGTCACGTCACAGTTCACCAGGTCAGGGTGTATCGAGGTCATGTCACAGTTCACCAGGTCAGGGTGTATCGGGGTCACGTCACAGTTCACCAGGTCAGGGTGTATCGGGGTCACGTCACAGTTCACCAGGTCAGGGTGTATCGGGGTCATGTCACAGTTCACCAGGTCAGGGTGTATCGGGGTCACGTCACAGTTCACCAGGTCAGGGTGTATCGGGGTCACGTCACAGTTCACCAGGTCAGGGTGTATCGGGATCACGTCACAGTTCACCAGGTCAGGGTGTATCGAGGTCACGTCACAGTTCACCAGGTCAGGGTGTATCGGGGTCACGTCACAGTTCACCAGGTCAGTGTGTATCGGGGTCACGTCACAGTTCACCAGGTCAGGGTGTATCGGGGTCACGTCACAGTTCACCAGGTCAGGGTGTATCGGGGTCACGTCACAGTTCACCAGGTCAGGGTGTATCGGGGTCACGTCACAGTTCACCAGGTCAGGGTGTATCGGGGTCACGTCACAGTTCACCAGGTCAGGGTGTATCGGGGTCACGTCACAGTTCACCAGGTCAGGGTGTATCGGGGTCACGTCACAGTTCACCAGGTCAGGGTGTATCGGGGTCATGTCACAGTTCACCAGGTCAGGGTGTATCGGGGTCATGTCACAGTTCACCAGGTCAGGGTGTGTCGGGGTCATGTCACAGTTCACCAGGTCAGGGTGTATCGGGGTCATGTCACAGTTCACCAGGTCAGGGTGTATCGGGGTCATGTCACAGTTCACCAGGTCAGGGTGTATCAGGGTCATGTCACAGTTCACCAGGTCAGGGTGTATCGGGGTCATGTCACAGTTCACCAGGTCAGGGTGTATCGGGGTCATGTCACAGTTCACCAGGTCAGGGTGTGTCGGGGTCATGTCACAGTTCACCAGGTCAGGGTGTATCGGGGTCATGTCACAGTTCACCAGGTCAGGGTGTGTCGGGGTCATGTCACAGTTCACCAGGTCAGGGTGTATCGGGGTCATGTCACAGTTCACCAGGTCAGGGTGTATCGGGGTCATGTCACAGTTCACCAGGTCAGGGTGTATCGGGGTCATGTCACAGTTCACCAGGTCAGGGTGTATCGGGGTCATGTCACAGTTCACCAGGTCAGGGTGTGTCGGGGTCATGTCACAGTTCACCAGGTCAGGGTGTATCGGGGTCATGTCACAGTTCACCAGGTCAGGGTGTGTCGGGGTCATGTCACAGTTCACCAGGTCAGGGTGTATCGGGGTCATGTCACAGTTCACCAGGTCAGGGTGTGTTGGGGTCATGTCGGGTAAATTCCTTACCGAGGATGCGGGAATTGAACCCATGTCAGCTGCTACTACGCCGTCCCTGTTGCTCAGGAGCTGGTACGTTCTCCCACAGTGACGGAAATCGAACCCCCATCGCTCATACTCTATTTAATATTTCAGTAATATTTGAGTAATCCTGTGTGCGTATAACATTCTTGTCCAGTTAAATAATTTATTACAAGTCATTCATTTAAAATATGTTTATTCCATACGTCATCACGCTACCACATGATAGGTGTGCAGCTCAGTTAAAGTAAACACAAAGGTTACTTTATGTACACTGTGATACCCTGGTTATAATGCCAGCACCCCGCCCATAGGCATATACATCTCCCTGCCTTTCACAGGCTCTCTCCCGGGATCAACGACTGGGCCAGGGTAAGGACTCTGCTGGGGCTGGGGCAGGGGCAGCGCTCCCCTCAATTGCCAGCAGAGGGCGGTATGGTACCACCCTGGCGAGCGGGACGCTATCACAGCGCCAGCGACGGGGCTCGCTCACTTCCAGCGAGTTTTGCCGGGGTTTCCCCCACACGTTCTAAAGGTGTGCCACTTGGTTAGGGCTAGTAAATTGTGGGCATGGTATGTTGGTGCCAGAAGTATGCTGTCACTGTGGGCATGCCCTCAAACTGTGAAGGTCAATGACACAAACGCCAGTGGGCAAAGGAAATTCGAGGAACCCAATCTCACACAGATCTCTCACACCTTTGAAATGATTACTTACAGCCCGTTGCACGCTAGGGTTTAGGGCAGCAACGACAGTCCTCCAGCTCTATCTGCCCATACCATTGCACACAGATGTAGCAGGAGTCCTCATTCCTGTTTCCGTAGCTTCTTTTTGACCATCCAGGGTTGTTAACCCTGAGCTAAACCCCCGAGCCTGGAGGACCGGTGGAGCGCTCAATGCCTGGCCTCTACCCTTTGACCTCTCTGGCAGGGGTGACCCTGCCCACAGCCGGAGCACAAGGCACTGACTCCAGCCAACTTCGCCCCTCGGGTCGGTGAGACACGCAAACCCACGACAAGGTTGTGGTCCTCTTGGAGGTTGAAATCAATGCTCTAACGAAGAAGTTTGCAAAGGGTTGAGACTGGCCACGGTCAGGTCCGACCAAAGGAAAGGTTCACAAAGCCGCCACTTGCAAAATGACTGTTGGAAAATAGTTCTGTCAGCGAGACGTGTGCTTGTCCAGTAAGCTAGCTGCGTTCGAAGTTACTGGTGTGTTTTTATCAGCTCTCCATCTGTTCACACTTCCTGACAGAGTGAGACACCATTTCTCAGCAAGACTTTAATTCCCACGTCTAAAGTCAACAGTTTGAAGGGGGTTTCCCCGTTTTTGCCCAGCAGAGTGCTGTGAATACTTGTGCTATAGCCAGTAATCGCAGGTATCTTTGAGCCTCCTTTCACTCTTACAGTACATGTTACGCATTTTACAGTGTGTAATCCAGCTGGCCCAGGTCCGCTAACCAGGCTGCAGTTCAGGGCCTTGAAATCGGCTATACTGGGGCTCGTACCAAAGTCGAGGAGGAATTTCTTTAGGCAGAGGGTGGTGAATCTGTGGAATTCATTGCCACTGACGATGGTGGAGGCCAAATCATTGGGTGTGTTTAAAACAGAGGTTAATGGGTTCTTGATTAGTCAGGGTGTCAAAGGTTACAGGCAGAAAGCAGGAGAATGGGGTTGAGAGGGAAAATAAATCAGCCATGATGCAATGGTGGAACAGACTAGATGGGCCAAATGGCCTAATTCTATTCCTATGTCTTATGGTGGTATGGAAGCTGGAGAGTGGAGACTGGAGGCACTGTAAGGTGTTCTGCTAAATGCTACGTTACTGCGGTGCCCGTAGAAAGCAAGAGAGAAGCTGCAGAACCGTGCGTGAGTCAGGTTCTCTCACAAGGTCAGATTTCTGTGCGGGCAGGGGCCATGAGAACCGGTGATGTCACCCTCCCAGGTACCCGAGTCAGCCAGACTGCAGCTCGGGTCTTTTGAGGCCTAGTGCTCAGGTCCCATCAGACGGGCCTGGCCTTTGGCTCCTCATTCATCATAATCAGTGAGTCCGGTGATCGACCCTGAACACCGAAGCCCAGAGGCCGAGTGCCGGTCCAGAGCTCTGGGTCTGCACTTCCCTGAGAGTCCGCTGGGGAGCTCGAGGCTCAACGTCTGTGAGTCGCGGTGCACTGGAGGCTGAAAGCTGAGGCACCTGCTCCTGGGGCTGGGGACCGTGTGTGGGTGGTGGCTCGGAGGGAGGAACGGGGCTTATTTTCCTGTACTGTTTTGTTGCTTGTGTTCTGCATGGTTCTGCCAAGCATTGTTTTCATTTTAAGATACAGCCCTTTGAGCCAGTCAGCCAGCAACCCTCAGGTTCATCTCTAGCCTAATTTACCTACTAACCATTACATCTTTGGACTGTGGGAGGAAACCGGAGCACCCGGAGGAAACCCACGTGGTCACAGGGAGGACGTACAAACTCCTTACAGAGGACGCTGGGACTGAACTCTGAACTTTGATGGCCTGAGCTGTAATGGTCGCAGTGTCCGCTGCTCTAGTGGTGTGGGCGTGCGATGCGGGCACTGGAACGTGTGGCTGCCCCCTGCACGTCCTTGTGCTGTTGGTTGTGAATACAAACGATACATTTCACTGTATGTTTCCAGGTGCACGTGACATGTAGATCCGAATCTGAACCTGTAACCCTCGGTAACGTGCTGGCATCAGCAGCTTCCTATTTTAGTCCCTCGTTTCAGATGATGCAGCTGCCGAGGATTGTGCTTTAGCTGTGGATTCGGAAGCTGTCACATGTCACATGACCAAGTCTACTCTCCTCCGCATCGCACGGGGGGGGGGGGGGGAGAGGGGATGTAGTTAGAGGACCTCCTAGGCTGGGGCACTAACCACACCAGAATACATTCGACGGCCAGTGTGTGGAGTCACTGCCTCACAGTGGGGGAGATTCTGGTCCAATCCCCATCACTGCCACTGTCCGTAAGGAGTCTGTAGATTCTCACTGTGACCCCGCTGTTTTCCCATATCCCACATCCCAGTAACACAGGGGTCGCGGGTTTAACCTTGCTGTGAACTGCCCCCAGTGGAATCTTGGTGGGGGGGGAGTTCGTGAGACTGTTGGCAGTTCCCATTTGGGGTGGCATTGTAGCCGGGCACTTAGTGATTAGTGGTGTTCCACAGGGGTCGGTGTTGGGAATAGATGGCATTGTTGCCAAGTTTGCAGATGATATGAAGATTGGTGGAGGGGCAGGTAGTGTTGAGGAAACAGGTAGGCAGATTAGGAGAATGGGCAAGAGAGAGGCAAACGTTGGAAAATGCATGGTCATGTACATTGGTGGTAGAAATAAATGTGCAGACTATTTTCTAAATGGGGAGAAAATCCAAAAATTTGAGATGCAGAGGAACTTCTGAGTCCTTGTGCAGAACACCCTGAAGATTAACTTGCAGGTTGAGTTGGTGGTGAGGAAGGCAAATGTCATGTTAGCATTCATTTCAAGACGTCTAGAATACAGGAGCAGGGATGTGACGCTGAGGCTTTATAAGGCACTGGTGAGGCTTCACCTTGAGTGTTGTGAACAGTTTTGGGCCCCTCATCTTAGAAAAGATGTGCTGGCATTGGAGAGTGTCCAGAGGAGGTTCACAAGGATGATTTCAGGAATGAAAGGGTTATCATACAAGGAACATTTGATGGCTCTGGGTCTGTACTCACTGTGATTTAGAAGGATGAAGGGGGGGATCTCATTGAAACCTTTTAAATATTGAAAGGCCCAGACAGAGTAGATGTGGAAAGGATGTTTCCCATAGTGGGGAGTCTAGGACGAGAGGGCACAGTCTCAGGATAGAGGAGCGTCCATTCAGAACAGAGATGTGGAGAAATTTCTTTAGCCTGAGGGTGGTGTATTTCTGGAATTTATTGTCACAAACAGTTGTGGAGGCTGGGTCGATGGGTGTATTTAAACCAGGGATTGACAGGCTGTTGACCGGACAAGGGATGAAAGGTTATGGGGAGAAGGCCGGGAACTGGGGTTGAGGAGGAGATAAAAAAAACTGGATCAGCTGTGATTGAATGGCGGAGCAGACCCGATGGGCTAAATGGCCTAATTCTGTTCCTATGCTTTACGGTCTTATGGTAACACTATTACAGTGCCAGTGACCAGGGTTCAAATCCCCACATGGTCTGTAATGAGTTTGTACATTCTGCCTGTGACTACATGGGTTCCCAGTTTAATTGCACTGACATGTGAGTTTGGAGGTTAATCAGTTCCTGTAAATTGCCCCATTGAGGGGTGGAATCTGGAGGAATTGATGGCAATGGTGGGAGGATCAAAAAAGATGGGATTAAAGGTGGGTTGGTGTAACTGGGTTGATTATCAGTATATATTCAATGGGCTGAATAGCCTCTTTCTGTGCTATCTCCCTTCCATAACTCTATGTCCTTGTACCCTTGAGAGGCCAGAATAACCCTCAGTGCAGGTAATCAGAGGTTGGAATGCAGTCAGAAATTGGTAGGAACTCCTCTCCAAAAACCCCCAAACAGGGAAGCCCACCCTCCCTAACACACAGGACACCCATCAGATCAGCAGGTTAGTTCCAAGCAAAATGCTTGTACAGAAGGAGAGATGTGCTCGATATCAGACCTCAGGAATGATTCCCAACTCCTCCTGCCGACTCCCAGCCGAGGAACCCTGGGAGCCAGAGTCTGGAGAAGGACCCATGACCAGAGGGTGAAAGGTCAGCATTCCCGGCCAGCAGGGGGGTCGATATTGATGTTCGGGGCTGGACTCAAGCCTTTGGGTTTAGAATTGGATGCCAACCAATCAGACCCATTCAGTGGGAAAGGAGCCTGTCCCATTGGTCAAAGGAAAGGCCAATCAGCCTTCACAGCCAAAATACCACAAGTACTGCAGATCCCGAATAGAGCTAAATATTGGTTTTATTTATTTGTCACAGTTGTTGACACTCTATGTAAAGCGTTAGGTTGCCCAGAGACGCTGTTCTATTAAGCAGCATAGTAACATAACATAAGGCATTATACAGTGTCACTGCCCCTCCCGGCCTAATGAGCCTGTACCGCCCAGTTACACCCACGTGACCAGGGAACCACCCAACCGGTATGTCTTTGGATTGTGGGAGGAAACTAGAGCACCCAGAGGAAACGCGCATGGTCACAGGGAGAACATACAGACTCGCTGCAGACAGTAACGGGAATTGAACTCGGCACCCTTCCGTGCACTAACCAGTACGGTCCAAGTTTGTCAGGAACGTGTCTGCCTGTGAAGCCGCAGTTAGCCAACCGGTGGTGTCGTGGCGTCTGCACCAGACTTCGGGGCGGGTGGCCCAGGCTTCAGATCCGGCCCACTCCTTGCTCACAGGCAACTCGGCCTCGTAAAAAAATAGTCAAATGCTACGGAGACTAGGGAGGGGAATAAACAGTCAGCGTTTCATCAGGTCCCAACATATTCTCTGCTTCCCCTCTCGGCAGACGCTGCCTGGCCTGTTGTTTCTTGTACCCATGGGGTGGCAGGGCAGTGCAGTGGTCAGCACATCCGCTTTAAGGCATCCGGTTGCCGCCGCGGTCTGGAGGGAGTTTGTACGTTTCATCATGACTTCATTGGCCTCGTCCCACATTCCCAGGTGTGCAGGTTAGGGTCAGTGAGCTGTGGGCACGCTGTGTTGGTGCCGGAAGTGTGGCCACACTTACAGGCTGCCCCCAGACTGCGCTGGCTGTTGATTCAAACAATACACTTCTCTGTACGTTTCAATGTGGCATGTAAAGATAATCTTTATCTTTTGTTTAACCGAAATTTAAAAGCAATGAAAAGCCAGCCAACTGGCTGGAAGCCCGAGACGGCATGGCTGATTGGGTGGGCGTCCTCGCCCGTACCACAGGAAGGAGGGATTGGTGCTAGTTAAAGATTACTCACCACTTCGTACCCTCCCAGCTTCTCAACTGCCTTGTAGAGCGTGGCAAGGTTCACTGGAAAGAAGAGGATTTCACAACGTCAGCGAAAGTAGAGACCCTGTCGTGCACAGAGAGACGGTCGCTCGGGGTGACTGCACCCTCTCCCCGCACCGGTTAACACCCCCTCTGCTCCCACAGGTGGCCAGTCGCGGATCATCCCGTCTTGGGCAGCGAGCGTCCACAGCTAGCCTCAGCACCCTTGCGTCAGCCCTGCTGCAGGTAGTGAGGGAGCACCCTGGGGTCTATGCCTTCAGCCTGTGATTTTATACACCCTCTACAAGATCACCCCTCGGTGTCCTACACTCCAAAGTCTGAGTCAGCCCAATTCCTCCTTATAACTCGGCCTCTCGAGTCCTGGCCCCATTGTGTGTAGTTCTGGCCATCCAGCTATGGGAAAGACACCATCAAGATGGAAAGTTGGCAAAGGGGATTTAGAAGGATCCTGACGAAGGGTCTCGGCCCAAAACGTCGACAGCGCTTCTCCCTATAGATGCTGCCTGGCCCGCTGTGTTCCACCAGCATTTTGTGCGCGCGTTACAAGGATCCTACCGGGATTTGAGGGACTGGGTTGTGTTGAGCAGGGTGGGACATTTTCTGGTGGAGTGTTAGAGAATGAGAGGTGATTTTATAGAGATCTATAAAGCACAAGGGGTAAATATGCACAGTGTTTTCCCCAGGGGTGGCGAACAGGAACCAGAGGGCACAGGTTTAGGGTGGGGGGGGAAGATTCAATAGGAACATGAGGGCCACTGTTTTCACCCTGTATGTGGAATGATCTGCCAGAGGAAGTGGTTGGGACAGGTATATTAACAACATTTAAAAGTTACTTGGACTGGTACCTGGATAGAAAAGGTTTAGAGGAATTGGGGCCAAACAGGTAAAAATGAGCCTAGCTCAGATGGGCCGATGGGCCTGTTTTTTTCTGCTCTACAAACCCTATGGTGGAACTGCATGGGAACAGACCTCATAAGGTAAAAAGAAACACCCCTCGACATCTCCAAGTCAGATATTCTAGTTTTTATGGCAGGTTCCCTCAGTGAATCCTTCCTGGGCCGGGGAACATTTCGGAGAGGAGTTACCCCTTGTGAATTGCAAGTCTCATGACACCCCTCCTGTGCTGGGATGGGAGGGGGATTACAAAGAACTCAATCACGATCCCCCCCCACCCACCATTCCTCTGAGGGTGGGGGTACCTCACCTTGCTTGAATCCCAGGTGTGGGATCCTCTCGATCGGGGTGCCCCTGTCCTTCATGAACTTGTACAGGTTGACCAGGAAGCTCTGCTGGCTCATGTCACCACTGTCAGCCTCCTTCGCCGCTTCCAGTCCCTCCGCCATCCCTGGCTCTCCGTCAGCACCGCCGTCGATCCAGGAAGCTCCTGTCTCTCCTGCAGGGGCAGTAACAAGCTGAGTGCCGCCCGTGTCCCAGACCATACCAGCGTCCACCCCACTGAGGTCCTGTGTCACTAATCCCTGCTCCATTCCCAATGCCATTTCACAGAGACCTGAGCTAATGGGTTTCATTGGAGGCTGCTCAGCCCATTCAGTTGCTGCTGGCTCTCACAGCATTCCCATTTCCTGTACATATCACAGTAATCTGGTCTCTCTCCTGTGCCCATTAACTCCAGAGCCTTCCAGTTCTCCCCAGTGGAGATTTATAGGGACTAATTAAACACTGACTATCTGCCCCTCCCCCACCCCACGCACATTGTCGGAATGAGAGAGGTAAGTGGAGCATCTGGGGGGGGGGGGAAGCATGAGAGAAGACACAGAGACACAGGGAGAAGAGACAGACAGTGCCGGAGGTGGGGATTGAACCTGGTGTGAGGAAGCAGCCAGTAGGAACAAGGGGAAGGAAAGGTGGTCAGAGGATGTAATGGGTGACAATGGACACCACAGCCGTCATGTCCAAAGTCTCCCATGGCAGTGGAGGGCAGGACGGTGAGGGTCTCCAATCCTGCTTCGGGGCTTGTGGAAAGCTTGCGGCCCTCCGGAAATGGCAGCCGCCCTATTGTCAGGGTGACGGGGAGCTGGCTGTCTGCATGATGCTGCCATTAACGAGCTACAGGGTTCAACAAACCCTTTATCAAATTAGCATCAGATATTACTTCAGACTGCGGCGACCACTGAAACCACCCTGCTCTTTCACATCACACCTTCCCCTGTTCTGAAAACTCAGCGGTGAAAGACAAATATTTCTGATGTATTTGCACAGCCGGGCACCCTTGAGTGCAGATTAAAGCAAGGCTCCCATCACTCCTCACCACAGCCCCTTACCGCCATCTTCTAATTCTTCCCAGGGGAATTCCCTGCTCCATTCCCAAACACCCGCCGACTGCGGAATGATGGCAAGCAGTTAGCGTAAGGCTTTACAGAGCCAGCAACTCGCAGCGCTGCCTGTAACCATGTGGCTCCGGTTTCCTCCCACAGTCCAAAGATGCTCTGGTTTGTAGGTTAATTGCACCTTGTAAGGTGTCCTATGATTTGGCTAGTGTTAAATCGGGGATTGCTGGGCGACTTGAGTCAAAGAGCTGGAATTCTGCTGGACTCTGCACTGTATCTCAATAAATAACAAATCAATAATAGATGCAATGCCTGTCAGTGAGGTTTCACGGTAGCACAAGCTTTACAGAGACAGTGACCCGGGTTCAATTCCCGCCAGTGCCTGTAAGGAGTTTGCACCTTCTCTCTGTGACCATGTGGGCTTCCTCCGGGTGCTCCGGTTTCTTCCCACATTCCAAAAATGTACAGTTTAGGATTAGTAACTTGTGGGTACGCTATATTGGTCCCAGAAGCGTGCTGACACTTACAGGCTATCAGCGACACATCTTTGGACTGTGTAGGTTGCTGCCGAGAAACAAAACATTTCACTGTATTTTTCGACGTGTGTGTGATGAATAAAGCTGATCTGCTTTTTCTCTGATGTGCACAGTTGTTATTGCCACACGTAGGAAGGATGTG